>NW_024836465.1:0-1229 GCF_019175285.1 Sceloporus undulatus
CATGCTTGTGTTGGGGTATGTTTTATGGTTTTAGAGCATTGGTTCTCCAAGCTCGGTCTTCTAGGTGTTTGGACTTCAACTCCCAGAGTTCCTCACTGTTGGCTATACTGGCTGGGGCTTCTGGAAGCTGAAATTCAAACTGGTCATTAGTATTTATATGGAACTGGTGAGGCACAGATGTGAGTATGACAAATGTTACCATTTGCTGCACAATAACTAAATGCAAGGCTCAACACAGACTATGTACAGTTCTCTCATGTTTGGCTCTAAGACTCCAAGAGCAAAAAAATTGCATCAGTTTGTATGCAGAGATGACAAAGTGCTGTTTCTACATGCGCCTATGTTTACTACAGCAGTGCTTCTCAGGCAATTGTTTTCCAATATTCCTGGGATTGGCACTAAATTTGTGCCCATTGGATTTAAGTTACTTCCTTTGCTTCTGTTGTTGTAACAGCGCATGTGGTTAAATGCACTGTTTAGAAATGATGTGTGGACTTTGCACGTTTGTTGCTTAAGACATGATTTGACTTTTTAAATTTAGAACTGCCTCTAATTACAATAGAAATAACATTTTTAAGTAAAAAGGCGATTGCATCCATTTCTCCCATTTGATCCCAGGCTGAATGCTCTGCGGGAGGCAGAAGAAGCCAGAAAACTGGAAGAAGCCGCAGCAGAAAAGGCAGCTTTGGAGCTTGAAGAAAGTTTGTGCAGAGAGATGGAGGAAGTCTCTGTGCAACTTCCGACTCCACCGAAAGAAGAAGCCCCGTTTTGCCCCAAGTGCCACCAAGCAGCAAGACTACTACAGGAGGAAAGAAGAAGAAAAAGGGACAGCAGAGTGCCATGACACCAAACAGGTCCTGTCTCTGTTGCTCAGAACCTCAAAATTGCAGGTGGCTTTGAGGTATATATACTATTAGTAAAGGTATTTCTATTACGTTGATGTCTAGTTAGAAACGTAGGTCTGAGCACTTTGAAACACATCAGTAACTTTCCTAGGGCTGTGCCAATGGACTGTGTTTCCACTATGCAGAGGTAGGATTGTTTTGTGGGTGTAATTGGCAAGTAACCTATAGGCTGAATTGGGAGACAACTGATGAAGGAACAGAGGTTTCCTTTTAAGTGGCAAGATCTCATGTTAATTATGTTCTTTTGCCCCATTTAAAACCTTAATACATAGTAAAACATGAGTTGTCTGTTTTAACAAGGCTGAATTCACCAGATGGACATTG
>NW_024836466.1:0-829 GCF_019175285.1 Sceloporus undulatus
TTTCTTCATTACAGTTTAACATGGACATTCATATGTTTTCCTTCCTTATTTAAAATAAAGATTGAAGTAATAAGAAAACAGATTTGTTCTGCTTGTGAAGACATTATTAAAATCAAGATCATACACTAGGCTAACATATGGTAATTTCTATGGCATATGGTAAGAAAAAGAGCAGTGTGATCATGACTAGTTTGTGTGCCTTAAACAAGATCCTGAGGATTCTCCAAACTCCAAAGACATTCATTTCTATATAGTGAATGTGCACAGGGGTCAGGTATACCACAATTTCTCCATATTTATTGAAAACTCTGCAGGGAGCCCTCTATTCCCTTTGTGTGTAGCTGCATATGCACAGTGATGAGGATCTGCACCCCACCTTGTCTATGCATGTATATTCATTGCACACAAATGAATGACTGGCATGGAATTCTGGTATAAATCATCCATATGTCCAATGATATTGTAAGATGAATGAGTGAGTTCTGACTTAAACCCACAGCTGAAGAACCGAAGAACCAAGGGATTGTGCTTTAAACATAGCTAAAGGACCAAACAAGATGGTTCCGCGCAGAGCATTGATGTGACGAAAGTATTTGGCAACTGGGGCGAGGAAAGTCTGAAAACTTGGAAGCTGAAGCGGGGTGCTGTCCAGGTGTGACGAACCATGACCGGGAAGAACCTTATCTCCTGAGTCGCCATGATGAGGAACTGACAGGACAATGGAGAACTTTGAACAGAACGAGTAGCTTTGAACACGGACGGATCTGAACAACTTGTCTGTCCTCCCAGAAGAGGAAGTTGAGTAATGGGCTGCAATATTGCAGCCCAT
>NW_024836466.1:929-1228 GCF_019175285.1 Sceloporus undulatus
AGGACAATGGAGAACTTTGAACAGAACGAGTAGCTTTGAACACGGACGGATCTGAACAACTTGTCTGTCCTCCCAGAAGAGGAAGTTGAGTAATGGGCTGCAATATTGCAAGACTTCAGCAGCCAAGAGCCAGAGAGAAGAAAAAGTATAAAGACCCTGGACTTTCATCTCCATTTTGTTGGCATCTACCGCGGCAACGGTGTCATCCCCAGCCTTCGAGAACAACTGATCAATGTTCGGCGGAAGGAAAGTGTGTGTGAGTATTGTATGAATGTGTGAGTGAAAGAGCTCTTGATAAT
>NW_024836467.1:0-1228 GCF_019175285.1 Sceloporus undulatus
AGAACGACAATACTTCAGGCCACTCTATTGTGAACAAGATGAAAAATACTTTTTATTTACACAAAGATCTTATGGTGTTACTTCTCTTGGTAGCTGGTTCTTAAAGCTTGTGGTTACAAAAAGTTTTTTACTTCACTGGTTACAAAATTATCACTGTTTCAATTATTTTGATACCTTCAGTTACACTTCAGTGGTGTTATATTTGTTTCCCCTACAATTTATTCAATAGGAGTATGAATCCTATGAATATTAGACTTTATACACAATTTACAAATTCTTCAGGATTGTTGTGGATCCGAGCCTTCACTTCTCTAGCTCTCCATTTCTCACAGAACCTATTACTTTAAATTGGTTTCCTAGGACTTCTTTTGTCCTTTTTAACTTTATCCTTCCCAATTTGGGAATCTAAATCCTTGCTGCTCCACAGGCAGTTTCTGTCACTCCAAGCCTACTTGGTTATTAATCTAGCCTGGAAGAAGAGACTCCTCCTTCCATAACTGTCATCTTCCGGCCTATGAGGGAATTAACCAGGCAGACCCAGCTCCACCAGGGCTAGCCTGAAGAAGAAGAGCCCTCCCTCCAGTCCATCTGCCTTGGTCCAGGCCTCAGAGGGAGAGAAGAATGCTGGACCTGATCCCTCCCCACCATTCCCTTCTCCTTTTGTGTCATCACAAACTCACCTGGGTAGGCCTGACAGGAAAGGCTGGTCTTTACCGCAGTTTTAAACTCGGGAGGAGTATCCAGATGATGGATCTCCTATGACAGGCCATTCCACAATAGGAAAGAGGCCAAAGAAAATGTCCTCTGTGTAACAGTGGTCAGCCCAGTTTTGGTTGAATGATGTAAATATTTTCCAGTGTATGCGGTGAATTATTATTTGTGGGAAAGTGGTCCCATAAGTAAACTGGACTCAAACCGTGTAGGGTTTTAAAGGTAATAACTTATACTTTGCACAGAAACTAATTAGCTGTCCACTGAGTGATTTTAATATTGGCGTACACTGCTCCCTCGGGTTACGAAATTAATTCGTTCCGCGGCCGCTTTCGTAACCCGAAAAGCCTTCGTAAGCCGAATTGCCATAGGCGCTAATGGGGAAAAGCCGCGTTTCGTGCGAAAAAGCGCTGAAAAGCACCAAAAATTTTCTTCGTAACCCGAAAAAACATTCGTAACCCGGAACAATTATTTCCAATGGGATTTTTTCGTATCCCGGAAATTTCGTAACCTGGGT
>NW_024836468.1:0-1228 GCF_019175285.1 Sceloporus undulatus
TTTTTCGACTGCCAGCATCTCCAGGGCGTTGATGTGGAGGCGCTTGTCTTGTGGAGACCACCTGTCCTTGATGACCAGGTCGAGCAGGTGGGCGCCCCAGCCCTCCAGGGATGGATCGGTTGTCAAGGTGAGTTGTGGCTGGGGCTGGTGGAAGGACATCCCGGTGCAGACATTGGCGTCGTGGAGCCACCATCGGAGGGACGCGGCCACCGGTCTCGGTACCGTGAGCCACTTCAAAGGAGGGTCCTCCAACGGAGAGAAGACGGAGAGGAACCAGGACTGGAGAGGTCGGAGCCGAAGTCTTGCCCAAGGGGTGACGAAGGTTGTTGAAGCCATATGGCCCAGGGCAACTTGGACGTCTCTGGCCCTCACCCTTCTGTGGGAGATGCAAGGCCTGATGGCGGTCGTCAGCGCCCGGAAACGGTCTGGAGGAAGAAAGGCGGAGCATGTCTCGGAGTCGAGAATGGCGCCGATGAACTTGACCTGTCTGGAAGGTGTGAGGTGAGACTTCTCCCGGTTGACCACCAGACCGAGGGAGTCCAAAAGGTGTAAGGCGAATGAGAGTGCCTCCTGCAGTTCTCCTTGGGACTCGGCGGCAAACAGCCAGTCGTCGAGGTATGGGAAGACCATGTATCCTCTTTGGTGGAGATAAGCCACTACCGGTGCCATGCATTTCGTGAAGACTCTCGGTGCCGTGGCCAAGCCGAAGGGGAGGACGTTGTAGTGGTAAGCGACTGAGCCTACAGCAAAGGCGAGGAATCTTCGATGGGACTCCCGGATCCCGATGTGGAAATAGGCGTCCTTCAGGTCGACTGTCGCAAACCACAGACCCTGATGGAGCAGAGGCAGAATGGAAGCCAGGGTTACCATTCGAAAGCGACGGTAGTCAAGGAACAAGTTCAATTGTCTCAAGTCAAGGATGGGCCTGATCCCCCCATCAGCCTTGGGTACCGTGAAGTATCTAGAGAAGAAGGCTCTAGACACTTGGTCAGGGGGTAAAGGGGAAATTGCCCCTTTTTCAAGGAGAGTGCGCACTTCGTCGAGAAGGGTGTCCGAGGGGGAGGTGGACATGAAGGCTCCAGTTGGAGGGAGCTCCTGAAACTCGAGGGCATACCCCCTACGGACGATGTTAATCACCCACGAGTCCGAAGTTATGGAAGCCCAGGTGTTAGCAAAGGGCCTCAGGATGTCCAGGAAGAACAAAGGTGACGGGGAAACGAAGTGCGCT
>NW_024836469.1:0-1228 GCF_019175285.1 Sceloporus undulatus
TGGGTGAATCTACCAGCTTTACTTTCTCTCATACTCAGGTTTTTTTTAAAATCCCAAGTTCTTTCCCTGACATTTATGGGGAAAGTGTGTGTGTGTGTGTGTGTGTGTGTGTGTATGTGTGTGTGTGTGTGGAGGGGGTTGCAATAAACAATGGAGTCAATACTTTAATCACAAATTGACAAACAGATCTGCACAATGCGCTACTACACATTCCTCAAAGCTCCTCTATACACACGGGGGGAGGGGCGGGGGGGGGGAAGAAAGTGTGCACAATAAGGTTTCAAAATCCATGCATTCATTTTGAGTTAAGGCTCTTTCTCTTGAGATAGATCATGCTTTATTGTGACATCTGAATGAAGCCATGGTCTTCATTACATGTTTCCTTTCCCACACCAAGCAACATTTTACTCAGATAAAATAGCTCGAGCTGCATTCTGAAGCTGGTGTTTTGACCCACTGGCTGAAATAGTTAACTTTTGAAAATAAGCATTAAAAAGGCATAGGTTTGGTTCCTAACTAGGCAATCATGAATCAAAGTAACTCTTCTATTCATGGGCAAGGCTGAGATTCAGTTGGTGGTCAGAAGTGGAAAAGATAATGTTTACCGATTCCTGTCTCCTTCCCTTGCAGCAATCCCTCCTTTTCTAGATTTTCAAGCCCGCAGAAACAGATGAGAGGATCACAAGAGCCTGCAAGGAATAAAAACAACTATTATTATTATTATTATTATTATTATTATTATTATTTTCTGCGTCTCCTCAAGGCAGGGTACAACATAGATTAAAATACACAAAACCATTTAAACACATTACATTAAAACACATCAACACATGTTAATAGCATCCAACATAAAATTAAAATATGCCCATTTAAAATTCATAATTTAACATCAACTGGGTAGGCCTGCCAGAAGAGATAGCTCTTTAATAATCTTTTAAATTCAGACAGTATGTTTAGCTGTCAAATCTCTCCTGGCAGGTCATTCCACAGTCTAGGGGTGACTGATGAAAATATTCTCTGGGTGACACTTGCTGGTCTACTTCTGGCTGGTTGAAGAAAATGTCCCCAGAGGACCTGAGTGTATGAGGTGAATTATATGGGAGGAGGCAATCCCATGAGTTTGTAATGGGTAACCAGACCCTAACTATTATACCTCAGTTTTCAGGCCAAGGAGTCTTTCTGTGAAGTAATGAGTCTCTTTGTGTTTTTTAAACTTTCCTTATAAAAT
>NW_024836470.1:0-1228 GCF_019175285.1 Sceloporus undulatus
TGAATCCAACTTCATCTCTTCTTTATCTATTTCATGTCCCTTTATCTCTTCTGATCCTGAATCATATTTGCAAACGCTTCCATTGCTAATATAAGTAATAAAGGGGAAAAAGGGCAACCTTGACTTACTCCACTTTCATTTTAGATTTTCTTGATTTCTCTCCATTTATCATGATTTGTGCTTCTATATCATTATATATTTCTTTGATGGTTTCACTAAACCTTTCCCTTAATCCAAAATCCCTACAGATTTTATATAGATATTCATGATTTATTGAATCAAATGCTTTGTAAACATCTAGTTTCATCAAAACTAATTTATTTTTGTATTGTTTGGCATGATGTAGTATATTAAATATATTCCTTATCGGTTCATAAATATATCTGCCTTCCACAAATCCATATTGTGCTTCTTTAATTAAAGTAGGTAAATATTCTTTTTAATCTATTGCCTAGGATTTTCATTAATGTTTTATAATCTTGATTGCTTAATGTAATTTGGAACTAGCTGGATCTTTATTGAGTTTAAGTATTGATATAATTTCAGATAGTTTCCATGTTTCTGGGATTATTTTATTATCCAATATTTCATTGTAATTTTAGTCAAATGCTCACTCAGTTCATTTTTAAAGGTTTTATAAAATATAGATATGAATCCATCTGGGCCAGGAGATTTAAATCCTTTTAAATCTTGTATTACTCTTTCTACCTCTTGTTTAGTTACTGGGGAATTAATATGATCGCTCTCTATTTCCGTTCTGTCGAGTCATTCGCTTTTGATCCTTTGGTGGGACACAAGTTGTGCAGCCCTGCTTTAATAGAGGATATGTTTATCAAATGTGCAGATGATGCCAAACCAGGAGGAGTAGCTAATACCCCAGAGGACAGGATCAACATTCACAAATTTGGAGTATGTCCAGAAGAGAGCCACCACAATGGAGAGACTTAGGGAGCTGGGGATGTTTAGCCTGGAGAAGAGAAGGTTAAGAGGTGATATGATAGCCCTGTTTAAATATTTGAAGGGATGTCATATTGAGGAAGGAGCAAGCTTGTTTTCTGCTACTCCAGAGAAAAGGATCCGGAGCAATGGATGCAAGCTCCAGGGAAAGAGATTCCATCTCAACATTAGGAGGAACTTCTTGACAGAAAGGGCTGTTTGACAGTGGAACACGCTCCTCAGTGGAGAATGATGGAGTCTCCTTCTTTGGAGGCCTTTAAACAGAGTCTGG
>NW_024836471.1:0-564 GCF_019175285.1 Sceloporus undulatus
GGGGGTTGGACTGGATGGCCCTTGTGGTCTCTTCCAACTTTATGATTCTATGATTCTTCTCCTTTCTTTCCACTACAGTGCATTGGTGAAATGGCATTTGTGGACTATATCTCAGTAGTGCTAAAAACAACAACAACAACAATCAGAGAGGAGAAATTTTGCCTTTCATACCACAAAACCCATACCTTTCAATCTTTCACAAATGAAAACTGGGACACATGTAGCTAACCAACAGAAGAGTGTAATCAAGATGGCAAAAGTTGTTAATGACGAAGAACACACAAGCTAGGTAAATCTGCAGCAGTTTGCTTTTGCCTGAGCCTACTAGGAAGCCTTTCTCTTTTCTCCCTAGCCTTATCCTTCTTTTGAGTAGTGCAAGGGTGGGGAACCTTTGGCCAACCAGATGGGTTTCAGAGAAACAAGTCATGCCAGACAAATCTGATCTCTTTCTTTGATAAAATTACCAGCTTGGTAGATGAAGGGAATGCTGTGGATATAGTATATCTTGATTTCAGTAAGGCCTTTGACAAGGTTTCCCATGACATTCTTGCAAACAAGCTTGTA
>NW_024836471.1:664-1228 GCF_019175285.1 Sceloporus undulatus
GGGGGTTGGACTGGATGGCCCTTGTGGTCTCTTCCAACTTTATGATTCTATGATTCTTCTCCTTTCTTTCCACTACAGTGCATTGGTGAAATGGCATTTGTGGACTATATCTCAGTAGTGCTAAAAACAACAACAACAACAATCAGAGAGGAGAAATTTTGCCTTTCATACCACAAAACCCATACCTTTCAATCTTTCACAAATGAAAACTGGGACACATGTAGCTAACCAACAGAAGAGTGTAATCAAGATGGCAAAAGTTGTTAATGACGAAGAACACACAAGCTAGGTAAATCTGCAGCAGTTTGCTTTTGCCTGAGCCTACTAGGAAGCCTTTCTCTTTTCTCCCTAGCCTTATCCTTCTTTTGAGTAGTGCAAGGGTGGGGAACCTTTGGCCAACCAGATGGGTTTCAGAGAAACAAGTCATGCCAGACAAATCTGATCTCTTTCTTTGATAAAATTACCAGCTTGGTAGATGAAGGGAATGCTGTGGATATAGTATATCTTGATTTCAGTAAGGCCTTTGACAAGGTTTCCCATGACATTCTTGCAAACAAGCTTGTA
>NW_024836472.1:0-209 GCF_019175285.1 Sceloporus undulatus
TTTAAAAACAGAGAAGTCAGGCAGGGAGGCAGGGAAGAGACAGATGCTATGGAAATGGGTCATCTAGGGTTGCCATAATTGTCCACTAAAACTCGGGACAAAATGTAGGACAAAATCTAGACCAAACTGTAGTACAGGGGTCGGCAACCTACGGCCCGTGGACCGCATCCGGCCCGCGAGCACCGTAGGAGCGGCCCCCGGCTGGCCCT
>NW_024836472.1:309-1228 GCF_019175285.1 Sceloporus undulatus
GGCCTTTCCCCGCCCCTCAGGGCCGGCTTCGGCCCGCTCTGAGGGGCAGGGAAAGCGCAGGGGCAGCCGGCGCTGGCCTTTCCCCGCCCCTCAGGGCCGGCTTCGGCCCGCTCTGAGGGGCGGGGAAAGCGCAGGGGCAGCCGGCGCTGGCCTTTCCCCGCCCCTCAGGGCCGGCTTCGGCCCGCTCTGAGGGGCGGGGAAAACGTCGGGGCCTCTGCCCGCCTCCCTGCGGGGCTGTGCGCGGCTCCGCGCGGCCCTCCCCGCCTCCCCACCGGGCTCCGCGGGGCCATCCCTGGCTCCCCGCGGGGCTGCATGAAGCCCCGCGCTGCCCACCTCCTCCTCTGTCTCCTCCGTCCTGCTCCAGGGAGGAAGAGCAGGAGGAGGCAGCAGCAGGAGGAAGAGGAGATGGGGGCAGCAGCAGGAGGAGGAAGAGGAGAGAGGAAGAGCAGGAGGAGGAAGAGGAGAAGGTGGTGAGTGTGCTTTTAATGTTAACAAGTCTCCCCTTGCTTTGACAATGATAGTGTGGTGATGATGATGATGATGAGTCAGCTTGAGAGCCATGCAACTACTGTTTCAGAAGCTGAGAGAGTGTGACCTTGCAAAGTGTGTTTAGTGTGCTTTTAATGCTGACAAGTCTCCCTTGCTTTGACAATGATAGTGTGATGATGGTGATGATGATGAGTGAGCTTGAGAGCCATGCAACTACTGTTTCTGAAGCTGAGAGAGTGTGACCTTGCAAAGTGTGTTTAGTGTGCTTTTAATGCTAAC
Source organism: Sceloporus undulatus (assembly GCF_019175285.1). Lineage (NCBI taxonomy): Eukaryota > Metazoa > Chordata > Lepidosauria > Squamata > Phrynosomatidae > Sceloporus > Sceloporus undulatus. The sequence goes on from NW_024836472.1 coordinate 1,078, forward strand.
AAGTCTCCCTTGCTTTGACAATGATAGTGTGGTGATGATGATGATGAGTCAGCTTGAGAAGCATGCAACTACTGTTTCAGAAGCTGAGAGAGTGTGACCTTGCAAAGTGTGTTTTGTGTGCTTTTAATGCTAACAAGTCTCCCTTGCTTTG
>NW_024836473.1:0-1228 GCF_019175285.1 Sceloporus undulatus
TATGGAACATTATTCCCCACAGTCACAAGCAGCACAAAATGGCCGCCAGAACACAAAATTGGATTCCATCCAATCAGGGCCAGGGATGATGGGAGGGGCTGGTGTTCCAACCAATCAGGGCCAAGGATGGTGGGAGGGATGGGGATTCCAGCCAATCAGGGCCATGGTTGGTGGGAGGGACTGGGGTTTTAGCCAATCAGAGCCAGGGATGGTGAGAGGGATGGGGATTCCAGCCAATCAGGGCCAGGGATGGTGGGCGGGACTGGGGTTCCAGCCAATCAGGGCCAGGGATGGTGGGAGGGATGGAGATTCCAGCCAATCAGGGCCATGGTTGGTGGGAGGGATGGAGATTCCAGCCAATCAGGGCCAGGGATGGAGGGAGGAACTGGGATTCCAGCCAATGGCAGCCCTCAGAGTGTCCTCAGGAGTCAATCATGTGTAAAATACATATCATAAAAACATCACAAAGTATAAATTTCCAATTACCGTAATCACAGGGCAGTTATGCTGTTATGACCGGAAGTAAACATATACACAGTTATGATTATATATACATGCTGATGTTGACCAGAACATGGGGGGTGTATACATGCGCAGGTGCATCCATGTGCATTCATATGTATCCGCATATTTCTCCATGCATTTGCTTATGTTTAAATTGTATGCAAGTAGAAGAGTATATATAAATGTGTGTGTTTTTTCTAGCCAGCTGCAACAAATCCCAATCCCCATTTACCTAACCTATACCACGACCCACAATCCCCAACCAAATTTACAACCCAAAGCCATTATCTTTACTATTAGCAATTAAAACCTAATCTTAACATAATATAACTTTAAAACATAAACAGACACTTAGACAGACAAACCGTAAAAGCAAAATCACAAGGGCCTTTTCTTAGCAACACTCGATTGGAAATATAACGTATGCATTCCTTACTGACAAAAATAATGCTAGTTGACTCCTGGGGTTTGTGTGGCTTCTCTCCTGTCTGGACTCTCTGATGTTTAACTAGGTTTGATTTCAATGAAACACATTTCCCACAATGCTGGCATTTGTATGGCTTCTCTCCCATGTGGACTCTCTGATGCCTAACTAGGACTGACTTTGATAATATTATATGTACTTATATATTCTTCTATATATTATACTTATACAGTCTGCCCTTCTTAAACATGGATTTTTTATAGCATCCACAGCCAGAAAAAGTTCCACAACAGTATAAAT
>NW_024836474.1:0-869 GCF_019175285.1 Sceloporus undulatus
AAGCAATGGGGTGGACGGTATACCAACAGAATCCCCAGACTTTCCCTAGTCTTTAAGCTGAGATTAATACATTCGATGTGGTCCATCTTACAGATAATTATCCTGGCCAAAGCAAGATTGTCTTTATGGTCCAAAGCCACTTCCCCCATCGTCCACATCCCTTTACCTGCTCAGTGATGGAAAACCCGGCTGGTAAGGCCTGAGCCCAGGTGGCTGAGCTATCATCACCCAGCCAGGTCTCCGTGAAACAAGCCAGGTCAGCCTCTTTGTCCAGTAGGTGATCATGGACTATGTGCGTCTTATTTTTGACTGACCTGGCATTACACAAGAGCAGGGAAAGGTTCTGTGGTTAATTTGGTATGCTCTCCAGCTCTATTGGGATAGCAGGGTGAATGGAAGGGGAGTGAGATATCAAACATCGATCTCTCCTTCCTCTGTAACGACATTTCACCCTGTTAGCGCCATATCTTCCATTACCCCACACAACTTGTATAGCCACTCCATAATCAATATCCCTTGCCTCCCCCAAGTCGCCATCTGAATGATATTCACATCAAGGACTGCCTGAAGGAAGAGGCCCTTCCCTCTTCAACGGTCATCTCGGCCTCAGAGGGAGCCATCAGGCAGACCCAGCAACATCGAGGACTGCCTGAAGGAAGAGGCCCCTCCCTCTTCAACTGTCATCTCGGCCTCAGAGGGAGCCATCAGACAGACCCAGCAACATCGAGGACTGCCTGAAGGAAGAGGCCCCTCCCTCTTCAACTGTCATCTCGGCCGCAGAGGGAGCCATCAGGCAGACCCAGCAACATCGGGGACTGCCTGAAGGAAGAGGCCCCTCCCTCCTCAACTGTCATCTCGGCCTCAGAGGG
>NW_024836474.1:969-1228 GCF_019175285.1 Sceloporus undulatus
TGACCTGGCATTACACAAGAGCAGGGAAAGGTTCTGTGGTTAATTTGTTATGCTCTCCAGCTCTATTGGGATAGCAGGGTGAATGGAAGGGGAGTGAGATATCAAACATCGATCTCTCCTTCCTCTGTAACGACATTTCACCCTGTTAGCGCCATATCTTCCGTTACCCCACACAACTTGTATAGCCACTCCATAATCAATATCCCTTGCCTCCCCCAAGTCGCCATCTGAATGATATTCTCCTTGTCCATGCCCATCT
>NW_024836475.1:0-916 GCF_019175285.1 Sceloporus undulatus
ATTGGAGCATGTCCAAAGGAGGGAAACCAAAGTGGTGAAGGGTCTGGAAACCATCAAGCTCTATGAGGAGCAGCTTAGAGAGCTGGTTATGTTTAGCCTGGAGAAAAGAAGATAAAGAGTGGATATGGTATCCAAGTTTAAATATTTGAAAGGGTGTCATGTTGCGCAAGGAGAAGGCTTGCTTTTTGCTGCGACACAGAAAAAGAGACACTACAATGAATGCAAGACACAGGGAGATTCCACCTAAACATTAGGAGGACCTTTGTGACAGTAAGAGCTCTTTGACAGTGGAATATACTCCCTTAGAGTTTGGTGGAGGTCTTTAAAGAGAGGCCGGATGGCCATCTCTTGAGGGTGATTTGAATGTGTATTCCTGCATGGCAGAAGGGGGTTGAACTGGATGGCCCTTGTGGTCTATTCCAAGTCTATGATTCTATAATTCTAGTGGAACCATAGTGACATGATAATATAGTATGAAAGGGACCGTAATCTTTATAGAAAGAGCATTGGATTCAGGTTCCTTACCTACAGAAGCCACATTCTCATAATTGTTCATCATTACATAATTGTACAAAAGTTTCTGTTTCGTTGTCAACAGTTTCCATTCATCCTCTGAGAAATATACTGCCACATCTGCAAAGGTCACCTGGAATAGAAAATAGCCCTCATCCAGAGAGTGACTAAACAAAAGGGGAGGAAAGCACATGGTGCATCCAAATATTATTTCACTCCAGGAAATAAACTTTAAATTCTGTCAGCAAGAAAAAAGCTACTGCCTTTGAGATCAATTTGATTTGAATCCTTTCAATATAATAAAAAATATAATTTAGGCCATGGCTGGGATATTGAGGATGGATTAGGATACTGACTATCCCAACACATGCAGTACATATATAGTACATTTAGCCATAAAAGA
>NW_024836475.1:1016-1228 GCF_019175285.1 Sceloporus undulatus
AGATGGTCTCCCATATCCCCCAACATTTTACAGACAGTAAAAGCAAGGCACATGTGGACAAGCAACACCAGAAGGTGGAGAGGATGGCCAAAGTTGTTTAGGAGGAAGATCACACAAGCGGGGAAGGGCACCGTAGTTTGCTTTTGCCTGAGCCTCCTGGCAAGTGAAGACCCTTGCAGCTTATCTCCTCTCCACTCTCCCCTTTTGAGTTG
>NW_024836476.1:0-1228 GCF_019175285.1 Sceloporus undulatus
AGCATTTCTTGTTGGGACTGTTTATTTGTTGACACTGGGCTTTTTTTGCCTTTTGTGTGTGTGCCTTCAGGTTTTTTTAAGCATAGGAATGTTCTTTAAACCTCTGCCAAACTTCCTTTTGACATGGTAATTGAGTAATTGAGTTTGAAATGCAAAGTAATTAGCGTAATTATTCGCTCTGAATTTTCATTCAGAGAAATCTGTGAAAAATATTTCGCTAGTTGCTGAAAGGGAGAGAAGAAATCACCCTTTGAAAAGGGGATTTGTGGAACGAATATTTTTTTTAAAAGTTCCCCTCAAGCTCTCAGTTAACAAGAAGAAAAACATGGGTTTCTCTAATCACTACCATCCAGCCTCTGTTTAAAGACCTCTAAGGAAGGAGACCCCACTACACTCTAAGGGAGTGTGTTTCATGGTCGGACAGCCCTGACTGTCAGGAAGTTCTTCCTAACGTTGAGATGGAATCTCTTTTCCTGCAGTTTGCATCCATTGTTCCGGGTCCTAGTCTCTGGAGCAGCAGAAAACAAGCTTGTTCCCTCCTCAATTTGACATCCCTTCAAATATTTAAACAGGGCTATCATATTACCTCTCAAACTTCTCTTCTCCAGGCTAAACATCCCCAGCTCCCTAACACGTTCCTCATAGGGCATGGTTTCCAGACCTTTCACCATTTTAGTCACCCTCCTTTGGACACGTTCCAGTTTCTCCACATCCTTTTTAAATTGTGGTGCCCAGAACTGGACACAATATTCCAGGTGGGGCCTGACAAAAGCAGAATACAGTGGCACTATTATTTCCCTTGATCTAGACACTATACATTTATCGATGCAGCCTAAAATTGCATTAGCCTTTATAGCTGCCACATTGCACTGTTGACTCATGTTCAACTTGTGGTCTACATGGACTCCCAGATCCCTTTCCCATGTAGTCTCATTCAGCCAGGTGTCCCCCATCCTATATCTGTGCATTTCATTTTTCCGCCCTAAGTGCAGTGCCTTACACTTATCTGTGTTGAATTTAATTTTGTTAGCTTTCGCCCAGCTTTCTAGTCTATTCAGGTCATTTTGAATTTTGGTCCTGTCCTCTGGGGTATTAGCTACTCCTCCTAACTTGGTGTCATCTGCAAATTTGATATGTATGCCCCCAATTCTGTCATCCTGGTTATTGATAAAGATGTTGAATAGCACTGGGCCCAGGACAGAGCCCTGTGGGACCCCACTGGTCACTC
>NW_024836477.1:0-1228 GCF_019175285.1 Sceloporus undulatus
GAATTCCTTAGCTTCAGGGCACTCCCTCCAAACGTGAAAAAGGCACCCTTTTCCTTGCCACATTTTGTCAGGCTCCTGATTGTAGGCCCCTCTTCCAACAAGAGACTGTGCTTTGAAAGCAACAGCCTTATTGAAAAAATTGATATAGACAACAGAAGTGGCTTTTTGGACACAAATGAAGATGTATAGTAACATATAGTTTATATAGTCCCACAAAGCAAACCCATCCCATAAAGCACAAAAGCAAATTAATCGGATGACTCTTTCGCACGCAGTGAGGAACCTCCTCCCCAAAGATGTAATGTCCTCCAGTCCGGGATCTTTGGCCAGCACTCAAAACAATTAAGTTCCCACACAGCATTATCTCCTTCTCACACCTGTGGCCTTGAAGCATAAACATTCCCCACAACTAGACTAAGTAATAATGAACCATAACAGCCTATGAGTATAAGCAAGCATAGTTATATATCCCCTCATCCCACAACCCAACATATATAGCAGCATCTAAAGTACAATGAATATACTAACATAACATCATACAAGCAATGCAATAGGCCCTTCCTGTTTCAGTTCCCCTCCCATTCACAGAGGCCTGTCTCTGGCTGGCAGGGTCACTCCCTATCACTCCAATCCTAAAAAGAAAGCACAGAGTGTAACAGTCAACTTCCCGCTTTCTAGTATATGCCATTAACCCATTACACATTAAACCCACTACTGTCTTAACCTAATAATATTTAAACAAAAACCTAAACATATAACCCTCATGACAGAAACCCCAAATGAATAAATGAATGCAGGGGATTTCTGACACATTTCCAACAATTATTTTGTCCTTTCCCATATATTTTACATAATTTACCAAGGGAGAGATGCCATCTATATATTATTTTTTAAACATTTTCCTTTATATGTCGACTGGGGGAATATTGTAATCTTTCCCCCCCAAGATATTTCCCATGGGCTTAATCCCAATGGCTTTCTACAGTCCTTAGCCCACTTTATCATGTCCTCCTTTATTATTTCTCCTTCTAAGTGATACTCCAATAGCTTTTTGTATTATCTGGATTACATGGCTGGCTTTTCTCCCAACATAATTTCCTCTAGAGTTGTCATTGTTCTAGAAAACCTCCTTGTTTTTTTGTCCATTCTAAATCTATTATTATCATTATTATTAACCTTTATTTATAAAGCACTGTAAATTTACACAGCGCTGTACATACAATCTTTT
>NW_024836478.1:0-1228 GCF_019175285.1 Sceloporus undulatus
ACTCATCCCACCAGGTTTCAGTGATGCCTATTATATCATATTTGCTTTGTTGTACTAGGAGTTCAAGTTCATCTTGCTTATTTCCCATGCTCTGTGCATTAGTGTAGAGACATTGCAGACCACGGGTCCCATTTACTTGCTGCTTGTGCAAGTTTTTTTGCCTCCCACTGTTGTGTCCTTGCACTTTTTTTCTTGTTTCCTCTATGTCTGTTTGACTATTTTCTCCAGCCCTTTTGCCTTCCTTAATATTGTCTCCTTCCCCACAGAACTCAGTTTAAAGCCCTCCTGATCAAGTTCTTGAAACTGTTGGCACAAACATTTCTTCCAACTTGCGTGAGATGCAAGCCATCTGTTGCAAGAAGTCCCTCCTCATGGAACCGCAGCCCATGATCGAAGAATCCAAATCGTTCTTGGTGGCACCATCTGCAAAGCCAGTTGTTCACATCCGCTATTTTCCTCTCCCTTCCTGGACCATGCCCTCAACTGGCAGAAGAGACGAGATGACAACCTGTACATCCATTCCTTTCAGCTTCCTACCAAGTGCCTCGTAATCCCTTTTGATGTTCTTGCAGTATCATTGGTTCCCACATGGACCAAAAGGAAGGGGTATTGGTCAGTAGGCTTGACCAGTCTTGTCAGCCTCTCTGTCACATCACGGATCTTTGCCCCTGGGAGACAACACACCTCTCGAGACATCTTGTCAGGCCTACAAATCACTGCTTCTGTACCCCTCAGGAAGGATTCCCCCACTACGACCACATGCCTCCTCTGAGGTTTAGCAGTGGCTGTTCCCTTGGGTGGGACTCTCAGGCTTGCCTGTTCTGTCCCTGAAGTCTGTCCATGCTGCTCTTCTTCATCCTCCTTGATAAGAGAAAGAGCTTCGAATCGAAGTTGATCATAATATCTTGGGGAGGTTCATGTAAGTGAGGGATATTATTATGATACCTATGTCCCATGGCATTTAGAGCTTTAAATGCTCAGAAAAGGCCCAGGGAGCAGTATACTTATTTGAAAAGTGGGTTTGCTGTTCTACTATAATAATAATAATAATAATAATAATAATAATAATAATAATAATAATAATAATAAATAATATTTTTATAATAATAATAATAATAAATATGCAGATTGTTTTGCTGGATTGTCCACAGTTAATCATGCATCCTGCTTTTAAGAAGATAATCCTTTTTTTTGAAATTGTATAGTATTTAAAAGGCAGGCTGAGAAC
>NW_024836479.1:0-1228 GCF_019175285.1 Sceloporus undulatus
ATTCAGAGGTATCACAGGAGGGAAAGGGGTTACAAAAATAGGTGACTGTTAGGGTTTCAGATGAGCTTCAAGAATGTCCATGCACTGATCACATGACATTTTGCCTATGAATTAATTGATTGTTGAAAAGTCCATCTAGTCCAAAGAGTTGCCTATGAGAAATCTATCAAGAGAATATGAATGTAACATTCCTGCAACTGATATACAGAAGCACACAGCTCCTGGTACCAGCGGGAGTATATGTATTTATCATGCCCAATATCTACTGATAGCCTTATCCTCCCTGCAGTTGTTTTTTGGTGCTGTCCAAGTTGGCAGTCATCGTTACTTCGTATACCACTGTGCACATCTAGGTCCATCCTGAATCTCTTTTTCTTCAGTTTAATTACATGACCCAGAATTCTAGTACTGGAGGGAAGAGAAACAGTTCTTCCTAACCACTTTTCTCAAACCATGCATTATTTTAATGCACCTCTCTTATGTTTCCCTTACTTTCCCCCCCAAAAGGTTGTAAACTTTTCTCATAGTGTAGTTGCTCTAGCTCCTTAATTATTTTGTTTACCCTTTTATACACCTTTTCTAGCTCTACAATATCTTATTTGCAGATTTTACTGATGTCTTAGTATAGGTCTTTTCTTCAATTACAGAAGGAAGCAGAACATAGTTTTTTTTTTTAAACAAAACAAAACACACACACACACACAAAGAGTACCATACAGTTAAAAGGAAATATGTCCCCTCTTTTCCCGATTACTGCCAAACCTCCAAAATAGTCCTTTTGTGTTAACTGGCTACCTCCCTACACACATGTATTAATCAACTTAAGCATTAGTTGATTTGTCCTCCAAATAAAGTCACCAGGCCTTATTGACAGAAACTATGGCAGTTTACATTTTTGGACAAAGTAGAACATCTCCAGAGAGTTATGAATAGCATCAGCAGGCTAAAGTTGCCAATAGGATATTTGGCTATACTCAGAGTGAGAGAAGAGAAACCATTCCATACATCCTGTTTAGAGCCGTGACATTGTGTCTTCAGGGAACTAGAAACAGAACCAGATTTAGAAAAACAAATTTGGCTTCGTTGCTTGGTTGGCTTGGTGCAATTGCCTGGGTGATGAATGGGAAGTAGGTAAGTGGGACTGGCAAGTGGCTGTCATTTTTCATCCTTCTTTCCACCACACTTGTCAAATGTAATATGCCTTTCCCTATTTTAAGAAATTATGGTA
>NW_024836480.1:0-1228 GCF_019175285.1 Sceloporus undulatus
TAATGCCTCTGTCCATAAAGGTTCCATTCTGGATTGTATTCTGCCTCTTTCTACAATGCATAAAATATTTTATTATGTATACCATTCTTCTAGCTCTTTGTCCTTTCAAGCGCTGATATGTTGCAAAGGGGTGATGCAGCTAAGTGATTTTGGAAAGCTAAATGAAATTTGAAGACATTAGTGAGTTGCACATTCTCAGTTTTCCTAAGAGGCAGTGGCATTATTGGGGGGGGGGGTGTGAAGGGGATGCGGACCACACCAGGTGACACCCTAAACAGGATGACACCACTGCTCCTCAAATATATGTATTTTGGCATTCACCTGCTACTGTTTACAATGCTGTAAGTGATGGGCTGAGAGTGGGGTGAGGCTCAGTGAGAGGAGAAAGGAGAGGATTCAGATTTTCTTTAAAAATTAAAATCTTAAATTTTACATTTAACAAAATCACATTTAACCAAATTTTCAGTTTAACCACATGAAACTATGCATATGTAAATACATGTAGGCTGTGCGTATGATATTATAATTTAAAGGTACACTTTTAATTTTGCTAGTTGTTTATGTCACAACTATTACCATTACATTGAGTGATATACAGGAATTATGATTTATAAGTAACATCAGTACAGTACAAAAAACATTTTTAAGGATTCTGTATGGTGTGGTAATGGGAGGAGGTCAAAGGGGGTTGACACCATGAGTTACCACACTGGGTGATACCAACCCTACTGCTAACAGGTGGAAGTTTACAGCAGCCTTTATTTCTGACTGTGACCTCTTCACATGCCATAAAAATTTCTTTTCTCAAACACTTTCTCTAACTTTCTGTTTAAGTGTTTTGAGCTGATAATAAAAGTTTATGACTCAGAGAGGCCTCTGTGTACACTATGGGACTTTTCACTGTTTTCTCTTTCCAATGTTATTGTCTGAGATGGAATATACAGTACCATATTTTCCGGCGTATAAGTCAACCGGGCATATAAGACGACCTCCAACTTTTCATATAAAAAATAGAGTTTAGGATATACAGTGGGTCCTTGTTATACGCGGGGGATCCGTTCCGGCCCCCCCCCCCCGCGTATAACAAAATCCGCATATGCTCAAGTCCCATTTGTCTCAATGGCGGCGCGCATGCCATTGGCACAAAAGTTCCTTCTCCCTCCCTTCCCTCCTCCCTTCCCTCCCTCCCTGCCTCCCTCCCTTCCCCTTACTTACCTTTCTCTCTCGT
>NW_024836481.1:0-1228 GCF_019175285.1 Sceloporus undulatus
TTACAGAAAAAGCTAAAATTGTTGAACCCAGATGCATATACACTATTAACATCTTAGAGATTTGTTGTTTCTGCATGCTTTCAAATCTTTTCTGACTAATGGTAACCCAGATTTTTGTGTGGGGAGTCTTGGCAATATTTTGTCTTAGAGGGTTTCCCATTTCCTTCCTCTGAGGCTGAGAGAGTGTGATCTGCCCAAGGTCACCCAGTGGATTTCATGGCTGAGCAGGGACTTGAACCTTGATCTTCAAAGTCATAGTCCAATGCCCAAATCTCTATGTCATGTTGGTTCAATATAGCCTTCAAGTAAAAAAAAACATGTTTAACATGGTGCCTAAAAGAAACCAAAGTTGGTGCCAATTGAATCTCTAAGGAGAGGACAGACAATAAGTAAGGTGGCAGAACAGAGAAGATCATTTCCTATACCTTTGTGTAATGCATCACTCACCAGAGGAAGAATGAGGAAGTCCCTTCCAAACAATCTCAATTTTGGGGCAGAGATAAATAGGAAGAGGAATAATACAGCACTAAATATGATTCCTAAAATGCATGAACTTTCCATCAGCACAGAGCTGAAGAGACATTATCCTTATGATCTAGACTTTCCCCTGGTACAATGTAATCATATTTTCTATTTTCTGAGTTTATGAATTGGACACATGAGTTAATTTGAAAGTCTCAGTATGTCAGGTGTGTATGTCTTTTATAAACACAAATGTTGAATCTGTTTTGAAAGATACAATGAATTGGTATACATCCTTGCAACTGCCTCATTATCTATTAGACGTGTGCACTCTGCAATGCTTTGCACAGAAATTACTGTGTAAATGCCTTGAAAGTGAATTAATTGATCCTCATAATTAATTGATCCTCATATGCAGAAGAAAGAATAAAAGAGTATTATCACACTGCTGCAGTTAAGACAGCTGTAATTGGAATTTTAACAATTACTAAGATTGTCCTTCTTTGAAAGTTGCATTAATTATAGGGATAGCATCAGAAGGTAAGTACCAACATATGTTTTTCACTGCTTAATAATTTTAAAAATACATTTCTCCTTTGGCACATTTCATAAAATGGAATGTAATTGCTTCTTATATGCTAAAGGCTTTTCAACCATTGTTGTTCTAGAATACAAATACCTGGGGCTAAACTAAACCTGACATGTATTGCATGAATGCAGACAGAAATATACAATTTTATTACATAAAATTAACAGCTTCTAGGAA
>NW_024836482.1:0-1228 GCF_019175285.1 Sceloporus undulatus
GTATGGGATGCCTCCTATCTGTGCACTGAGGTGTAAGATAAAATCTGCGCATAACGTTTACATCCTGCGCTTAGCTTGGGAGGAAAGGATGGGAAAGGGCAGTGTGATCATCCACAGGGTCAGCAAATACCAGTGGTGTCACCAGGGGCATCAACACTAACAGAGATCTTGGAGCACCTTTGAGATTTAGGCACAGGAGAGACCGTCCAAAAAGGACAGTCTCCTGGCACCTTGCTTTGCTCCGTGGGGAAACTGCAGCCTCCATACCAGGTTCTTCATGCGGCGTGATTATGACGCTGCAGTGCACCAATGCCGCACTCACGGTGTCATAATGGCGTCTCGATGTGTGGACGATAAGTGTCCGTCACGTCAAAATGGTGGTGCCAATGCCGCCATTTTGACGTCCTCATCACGTGCGAGGGGCAAGGGGTGTTAGGAAGCGCCGCCACTCGCACATGATGAGGGCACAATATAGCGCCCGTCTGTATAGCGCCTAACTGAAAGAAAGAAATTGGCAGCATGCGCTTTCCTAGACTTCAGCAGCATAGATGATGTCCCCAGACATTCCAACTCAGACCTCAGAGGATTTCTCACACACCTATGGCATCTATATGTCTGACCCTGGTTTACCACTCCCATCAAAAGCATCTGAGGAAGTAGACCGAAGTCTATGGAAGCTCATGCTGCCAACTTCTTTCTTTCAGTGAGTCTCAAAGGTGCTACAACACCATTCATATTGCCATCTACCCATTCTGGTCTTAAGCATCATCTTTCCTCCTCAAGATCATCTTTGCCCCTCAACAGCCATAGTTGAAAGTGAACATGTCCTCTCATCACCATAACCCATAACACGTTTTCATTTCTTATGCTCATGCTGCAACTCATTTCTCACTATTAATCTCACAGGTTCTACAAGATCCCTTTGTATATTGATATTCTAGACTAGTACGGCTATCTTAGTTTTGTTCAGCTGCCCCAATGGCATTTCTCACCTAGTAAATTTTAATTTTCATGGCACATTTGGGACTGAAGTACGGATCTTTCAACCGAACTACTAAAATGACTATTTTCTCTTTGGTGTTTTCAAGCAAAGCCTAGCAAGCAATTCAGTAATGATGAAGACAGATGGACCAGGAGAGAAATGCCATTGGGGCAGTTGAACGAAACCTATACAAACCATGTTTGAGTTATGTGTGCAGAGTTTGGCTTGTCAGCTTTGCCACAGAAC
>NW_024836483.1:0-1228 GCF_019175285.1 Sceloporus undulatus
TTCCAAGAGTCTCTCTTCTGGATCTTCTGACACATTTCTCAATTTTAAACATTTTTCTCTGTACCTATTTTCTTGCACAAAAATTAGTTGTTCGTTTTGTTTTAGTCTCGTCTCTAAAGTTTCAACCAACTTCTCCAAATCCTTGGCCTTTGTAGATATTTCCCTCGTTTCTGATTTAACCCCTTCTACCTCTTTATTAATTTTCTCAATTTTTCCACTAAGCATTTCAATTTCCTTATGAAAGTCCTTTTGGATTTCCTTTCTAGTTTCCTTTAATTCCTCTCTTATACCATTCAATTCTCCCTTTATTTCTTTACTAAAAGATTGTTTAAATTCTCTTAATTCTTGTAAGATTGTAGTACTAATTTGATTTTGAGTCTCTGCTAACTCTGATTCATCACTTAACGGACTATCCATTCTTTGTAGTTTGGGATTATTTTTTTTCCTAGGCATACTCTCGCTGGAGATTAATCACATGTAAACTTATTCTATAACACCAAGAAAGAGACTTCGCACAATTTCAACAATATATGGGAAGAAAAAAAAAAAACTACACCGAACTAGAGTTGTGACCAATTCCTAAATAGGAAATGCAAAAGCACCGTCGAGCTGTTCTCGAATTTGCCTTCATTCTATCTCTCAAGATATAATCCCAATTTAATGGAGATCAGACCCCAAGACCTCTGGCAGACTCCACTGAACCCTCCCCCAGACCCCACTAGCACGTGTGGGTCAAGTCTTCCAGATCCAAAGGATCTGGGAAAAAAACAACAACAAAACAAAACAAAACAAAAAAACAATGCTATGCAATGTGTAGGGTTGACTAGCAACACTACACCTAGTCTCTCTAGTTCGGTTAACTCAGAAAAGAAAAAACTCTCAGCGCAAGTTATATATGGCGGTCTGGCGCAAATACTGTCCCTTTGCTTCTATTTAACAAAAGACCACTAAGGCAAAAATCCCAATACTTCCTACTACTGTAGCGTGGAGATTGTGTTTAAAGTCTGAGAAGCATCTCAATCCTCGCTGCTCCGGCTCCTCCCTCTCTGCCGTCGCGCCGCCTCGCTCGCCGCCGCCGCGGTGAGTTGGTGGGCGTTGGGGGCTTTGTAGCCCCAGCTGTTCCGGCTCCTCCCTCTCTGCCGCCGCGCCGCCTCGCTCGCCGCCGCCGCGGTGAGTTGGTGGGCGTTGGGGGCTTTGTAGCCCCAGCTGTTCCGGCTCCTCCCTCTCT
>NW_024836484.1:0-1228 GCF_019175285.1 Sceloporus undulatus
ATGGCATGTCCTCAGCACCGGCTTCTCCGTTCCGGAAGCGTCAGCGCTCGTGGCAGCCGCAAGGTCAGTCACAGGGGACCTTCTCCCGGGATCGACAGTCCCAACAACAGGGCTCCCAAAGACACCGCTTCCCCTCGCAGTCTTCCTCCTCCTCTGGCCGTCGCAACTTCCCGCCTCGGTACCGCAAGTCCCACCGGCAGGACACCGACCAGGGGAAGAAGAGAACCTGAAGGGACGCAGCGTGCTTCGTCCCTCCTTCACCCCTCTTCTTCTTGGACATTCTGAGACCCTTTGTTAATACCTGGGCCTCTATAACATCGGACTCGTGGGTTCTCAGCATCGTCCGTAGGGGTTATGCCCTCGAGTTCCAAGAGCTCCCGCCAACTGGAGCCTTCATGTCCACTCTCCCCTCGGACACCCTTCTCGATGAAGTGCGCGTCTTGCTTGGTAAAGGGGCAATCTCCCCTTTGCTGCCCGACCAATGTCCTCGGGCATTTTTCTCCAGGTACTTCACGGTACCGAAAGCGGATGGGGGCATCAGGCCCATCCTGGACTTGAGACAATTGAACTCGTTCCTGGACTACCGCCGTTTTCGAATGGTAACCTTGGCTTCCATTCTGCCTCTGCTTCACCAGGGCCTGTGGTTTGCGACCGTCGACCTGAAGGACGCCTACTTCCACATCGGGATCCGAGAGTCCCACCGGAGATTCCTCGCCTTCGCTGTCGGTTCCACCTCGTACCATTACAACGTTCTTCCCTTCGGCTTGGCCACGGCTCCACGAGTCTTCACAAAGTGCATGGCACCGGTGGTGGCATACCTTCATCAGAAGGGCTTCATGGTCTTTCCCTACCTGGACGACTGGCTGTTTGCAGCCGAATCCCAAGGCGAGCTGCAGGACGCAGTCTCCTTTGCCTTGCGCCTTTTGGACTCCCTCGGGCTGGTTGTCAACAGGGAAAAGTCCCACTTCACACCGACCATGCAGGTCAAGTTCATCGGGGCCATCCTCGACTCCGAAAACTGCTTGGCCTTCCTCCCTCCTGATCGGTTTCAGGCCCTGACAGCGTCCCTCAGGCCGTGCATCTCCCACAGAAGGGTGAGAGCCAGAGACGTCCAAGTCGCCCTGGGCCACATGGCATCGACAACATTCTTCACCCATTGGGCAAGACTTCGTCTTCGGCCTCTCTAATCCTGGTTTCTCTCCGCCTTCTCTCCGTTGGAGGACCCTCC
>NW_024836485.1:0-1228 GCF_019175285.1 Sceloporus undulatus
GTATGAACATCTGTGTATCTATGTAAATATTTGCTTGAAAATAAAAATAAAATAAAATTAAAAAAAAAAACACCCATAAAAACATGGGGTCAGAAAAGACTGCCCTGTAAAGCTGCTGTCCAGGGGGCTTGGGAGTGTGGTGTTTATATGCTGCATGCTCCCAAGCCATCCTGAAGCCACCCAGAAGTTGGGTGGCTGCCCAGGAGTGGGTGGCTTCAAGATGTTGCAGGGGCATGGTGTTTACACACTGCACACTCCTAGAGTGTTTTGAAGCCAGTTTTGGGCTGCCGCAGGGCTGGGAAAGGCACCTCTTCCCTGGCTGAAAAAAGATTGGATTGGGCCATGGTGTGTGTTTGCTGCAGCCCCAATCTGTTTTCGGTAGGGGTGGCTTCAAGCTGCTTCTTCTTGCCAGTCTGTTCCGGCTCATCCTCAGAAGCTGCCTAAAGATTGTTTCTAGTCTTAAAAAGCAGATATTGCAGATGGTAAACAGTGTAGTGGGCCCTGAAAGCTATATGAAAATCAAACTGCTTCTCCTGGTGGCTTCTGGGAGAGAGAAGACATCTTTCCTTGGGGGGATATATATATGAGTACATGTGGCCTGAGGACTCTGGAGAAGTTTAAAGCCACACAAGCAGCCCAAGGCTACACATTGACCATCTGTGCTGACCACACTGATGCTGACACAGAGCTTTCCAGCTCATTATGGAATAATGAGACCAGATCCAAGGAACTGGGTTAATGAGGGCCACTTTATTGACCTATTTAATATTTATAATCCTGGAAGACCACAATAGGGGGAGCAATCTGATTCAGGCTCTGCTAAGGCCAGTTGTCATCCCTTGACTACCTCCCTGGCCTTCCCTTGGGTAAAACTAGGGTTGCCATCCCTGAGGACCTCCAAACTGGGAAAAATGTAGGACAAGGTTTTAAAATGTAGGACCTTTTTTTTAAAATTTCCTGGCCAGGAAATTTAAAAAAAGGTCCTACATTTTAAAACCTTGTCCTCCTTCCCAGCTTGGGAGGAAGCCTCGGCCTCCTCTCAGGCGGGGAAGGGGCGCGGGGGCCGCCCGTCATCGCAGCCATCGCCGCGGGGGCAAGCAGCCTCCTCCTCCTCCCAGGCCTCGGCGAGGCCTTGGAGGACTCTGCGATCGCGGAGCCGCCCCCAGGGCCTCACTGGGCCCTGGGAGAGAGTGTCTCCCAGGCCCCGGCGAGGCCTTGGAGGACTCCG
>NW_024836486.1:0-1228 GCF_019175285.1 Sceloporus undulatus
CTGTGAAATAGTCATATAAAGCATCACAGTGATCTGTGGTAGGCTCTAATGATGGGTTCTGGGGGGCAGGTGCCTGGATCAGGTTCCAGACACCCCCCCCCCCCACTTAAGCCGTTCCTTTATGCTTCTCTTCCCTTGGCATTTTCACTCCTTTATTCCTTCCTTCTACTCCTTTTACCTACATCCTTTCAAGGGGGCCCAAGGCCTGTTCAGCATTCTCCCAAAACCAGGAAGAGGGTCTTCGTTTTGGGGCTGAGGGTATCTCTGTTGGTCCTCCTCGGCAGGGTTGTTGTGAAGGGAAAGGTATGTATCTGTGGGGATGCCTAATTTGGATCCTGTGAGCCTTTTAAGCCTAGTTCCCAGGTTGCCAGGGAAGTGTCAGTCTCCCCAGATGGGGCTTTGGGGTCCCTCCATCTCCCTCCTCTTGGATTAGGCCTAGATTTTGGCTCTTTCCCCCACCCAGACAGAGCCCCTCCCCCAGGACCCCAGAGAAAACATCTCCCCCCCCCCCAAATGTTGTTTCCAATGCTATTGTACCCTATCCTGTGTGATGCTTTGTATTTGGCACAAAACTCTTCCCCAAATGAGGGAGGGTCTCTCCTCTTCCCCACTTTCCAAGAGGGAGGGGGCTCCTCAAAGTCCTTTTTACCTCTGAATCCCCCTCCCCTCCATGGCCAGGCCTCTCTCCAAGGGTCCCCCCTTTCCTCTTTTCTCAAAATAACCCCTCAAGTACCTGG
The DNA here is from genome assembly GCF_019175285.1 of Sceloporus undulatus. Lineage (NCBI taxonomy): Eukaryota > Metazoa > Chordata > Lepidosauria > Squamata > Phrynosomatidae > Sceloporus > Sceloporus undulatus. The sequence continues at coordinate 738 of NW_024836486.1, forward strand.
GCCCCAAGAAATCCCCAGAGGAGGGGGCAGGGAAGGGAGAGAAGGCCTGGCAGGCTCCCTGACTTTCTTTGGGGGGAGGAGATTAGGGTTTCCGTCCTTCTTACATCACCCCCCAGAAGATCCTCCAGCCATTCTGAATGAATGAGGGCTCTCCTCACTTCACTCTCTCAGAGCAGGCTGTGAGGGCGGCAGATTCAGGGGCTGAGACTGTGAATGCACATTTGCCACCAAAGGCCCCTCTTGAGCATGTGCAGGGATCGCAAAGCCCTAGCTGCTGCTGCTGCTTATTCCATTGTCGGCATTTGGAAGAAGGGAAGGACTGCACCCTTCCTTCCTTTTTCCTTCCTTCCTTCCCGAATGGAGCCCAAGCTGCGGAGCTGGACTCAGGAGGGAAAGGCTGTGAAGACTCTGCTTTGCACATACAGATCTGTCTCTCTGAGTGTGTGTGTCTCTGTGTGTGTTTGCCTCTGCTGCTCATATGGCTGGGAATG
>NW_024836487.1:0-1228 GCF_019175285.1 Sceloporus undulatus
TCACCTATTGATGGTATTAAGTACTCAGCCATCTAGATAGTGGTCCTCTCCCAAAGAAGTGGCAGACCCTTTTTGTGTATCTATTGTTTAGCTTTAGTCTTAGAGAAAGATAAGACATCAAGACTTTGTTCCACAGATAGCTATAGCCTGCAGACAGGATGGAATGGGAATTATAGCTTTTGCAATGTGTTGGATGTTGGCTGAAGAAAGTTGGGGACAGGTATTAATAGAAAGGGCTAGTTTCTGGGAATGGCAAAGGGGGCCTTGTTACCTGTAGGGCATGGACTGTGGGAATTGGAGGTGGGGGCTAGGTTTGGAAGAGGGTGGTATTTAAGGTTTTGGGGTTTTAATATATTGTTTGGATTGGAGTGGGCTTAAACACTGAATTTCTATGTGTTCTCAATAAAGTTCTTTGCCGTTTCAACACACTGGACTCTGATGCACAGAAGTTCTGAATTTGCCCAAAACTGACCTTTTCTTCTCTCCTCAATCCTTAGCTCCATTCCCAGCCATCAGAACAGCAGAGGCAAACACACCCACAAACACACCCACAAATATACAGGGTACACAGAGAGCTTTATTTCCAAACTAGAGCCTTCCTTTCCTGCCTTTCCTTCCTGAATCCAGCTCTGCACCTTGGGCTACATTGTGGTCTCCTCAAAGGAAGAAAGGAGGGAAAGAAGGGGAGGCGGCTGAACCCCCGGCACATACCTTCCTTTCTTGCAAAGGCCGCCAGCGGAATAAGAAGCACCAGCAGCAGCCTGGAACTAGCAATCCCTGTGCATAAATGCATGAATAAAGGGATTTATGACATATTGTGACCCATTGTGACCTCAGTCTGCTGTTTCTCACCTTAAGGACTGAGACAGGACTATTGTGATCTCACCCTAAGGTGCCTTGCCTGAAAGTCTATTTTGCTTCTTTGTGTGTGAGAATCTGTTTCTCTGACAATTTTTCTTCCTCACTGATTTTTCTCTTTCTATCCCCACGGCTTTTCTCTCTATTATTCTCCCACTTCACTTTCTCTCTTTCTCTCTCTCCTCTCCCTCCATATTTTCCTTTTATAGGAGAAAAAAAGAAACTACTTTTCTGACACTAAGACGTATCCCTCCCTCACAGACACACAAGTCATTAAGTGCATGTCTGCATCCATTTGCAAACTGGCCAATATGCCCACTGTCCCCCCCCCCAAATGTGGCAGATTTCAGGCGTACGTAATGAGAAGTAA
>NW_024836488.1:0-1228 GCF_019175285.1 Sceloporus undulatus
TTTGTAATCAGACACAGCTGAAGGCCGGCTCCTTGCCTTCTTAAGCACCTGGAGCATGTGTGGTTCTTTGCCAGTGGATATCTGACTCTTTTAGAGGAAAGACTCTGTCTCTGGCTCCTTGGCTTCTTGTCTTGAATATCCGGAAACCTTGACCTTGGACTGCTTTATCGACCTGCCTATCTGTTACCCTGAACCTCAGACCGTCTGACAATTCTCTTGGTAATCCCTTTTGGTAAAGCTACTGCATCTCTCCAGGACTGTGTAGCTTACACTGACTTTGCTGTGCTGGGAGAGGGTTGTTTGTTTGAGAACTAGCTGCCTTATCAGCCCTTTGGCTGCTTTCCCGGACATTTCCCTGGATTCACACTGAATTTGTTCGCCCTCATCAAGCCCATTACCGACTCCAAGCAGGCATCTAGAGGAGAGCTAGCCTTCCCCGCATAAAATCTTGTGGGCCTCCCTCCTCTTCCGTGGCCATGAGGACGGGCTATTGGGGTTTTTTGCTGGTTTTATTTTATTATATATTGTATAGTGTGTTTTTAAACTACTGTATGTGTCATGTAAAGTATGTAAACCGCCCTGATCTGAGGAAGGTGCGGTATATAAATAAAAACTTTATTATTATTATTATTTATTCCTTAGTTACTGCATCAGTCAGAGACACACAGAAGACTATTTGGGTGTCATCAGCATACTGATAACACCGCGCCCCGTGACTCCGGATGATCTCTCCCAGCGGTTTCATGTAAATGTTGAAAAGCATAGGGGACAAAATCGCTCCCTGAGGGACACCAGATGTAAGGGCCCTCTTACCGGAGCGACAGTCCCCCAGCTACACCATCTGGAACCTGCCCGAGAGGTAGGAACAGAACCACTGCAAGGCAGTGCCCCCGATAACCAACTCCCTCAGGTGGTCCAGAAGGATACCATGGTCGATGGTATCGAAAGCCGCTGAGATGTCCAAGAGCACTAACAGGGACACGCTTCCCCTGTCCATGCTTAGACGGAGATCATCAACTAAGGTGACCATGGCAGTCTCAACTCCATAGCCCGTCCGGAAGCCAGTTTGAAATGGGTCCAGAAAATCGGTGTCATCCAAGATCGATTGAAGCTGGAAAGTGACTGCTCTCTCGATCACCTTCCCCAAAAAAGGCAGCAGCGATATAGGCTGATAGTTATTTTGGATCAGGGGGTCTAAGGGGGGCTTTTTTAGCAGGGGTTTGACCAC
>NW_024836489.1:0-1228 GCF_019175285.1 Sceloporus undulatus
AATTAAGAAAGGATTATGCGATTGCATAAACCTGAATATTTGTGGACATTATGCAACACCAGGAAGAGACTCTTCTAGAACATGACCACATAGTCCGAAAGCCCCACAAAAAACTATGGATGCCAGCCATGAAAGCCTTTGACTTCACACATATTTGTTTGTTTGTTTGTTGTATTTTTGTACACCCTGTTTACAGACATCCTCGTGCTAGTATACCAAAAATTGAAAATATGAAATAGAAATCATAAACTGTAAGTGGAGCTAGCACATAATAAAACCATACTCTAGGCTGGGAATGAAATAAAAACATTTGAAATTATTTGAGTAAAATTCTTAGTTCTTCTTCGTGGTCTCTGCGAATCATACAAATGGGTTTCACTGCGCCTGCGCAGTGCTGCTCGGAACCTACTGGAATCACTGTGTAGAGCTCACTCTGCACAAATTGCAACTTTTTGGCGGTAACTCCGCCCACCCGTTATAAGGCCCTTGCCTTCCCGCTCTTTCCCCAGTTCCTTTTTTCCGCCGCGCTAGCTGCTTCAGAGGAACCTTCGCTTGTTTGACTTGCTTGGAATCACTTTCGTTTTTGACTTCGGACTGTTTTTCTGACCATTCTTTGTCTCCCGCCCCTGGTAACTTCGGACCTTCGGACTCCTTCGACTTTGAGATGCCTGCCGCTTTTAAGAAGTGCGACATTTGCAAGGGCAAGATGCCCGTTCAGGACCCGCACTCCACCTGCCTGCTCTGCCTTGGTCCGAGCCACGACCCAAAGGCCTGCGCACTCTGCAGATCCCTCTCTTCCCAGGCCCGGAAAAAACGTGAGTCCCGGCTTACTTCGGCGATTGCCCTGGGAAAGCTGCAAGAAAGAGGTTCGCGGTCCTCTTCTGTCCCACCTCTGGGGCCCCCCGCTGCATCCTCGCGAGCAAGTGTCTCCAGCGTGGGATCGGGAAGAGCCACCTTCCCCAACGTGGTGTGTGTCCCGGCCGGGACCCCTTCCACCACCGCCGATGTGGCCCGTGGCTCTAAACCGCCCAGTGCCACCGACAAACCCTCCAAGTGCCCCCATAAGCCATCGGGGACTGAGGGTACCGAACGGGCCTCCAAGCCAAAGGAGGGAGCGGAGGGCCCCCGTTCGAAGGAGGCTACCAAAGACGACCATCTCGCCTCGCCTTCATCCTCCAAGACATCCAAGGGACCGGGGCCTTCCTCATCAGCGGCGGCCCCTGTACTC
>NW_024836490.1:0-1228 GCF_019175285.1 Sceloporus undulatus
GACCAGACGGCCCACTCCCAAAGCAGACCGCCACTGCAGCCCCAAATGAGCTGCCAGCAGGAGCATTTTTCAAATGTCGCTTTTGCCAGCAGCTTTGGACCGCCTTAGGGAGCCTCAGAGCAGCTCCCAGCCTCATGTGTCATCTGCACTCTACGCCCCCGAAGCAGCCGAAAACTACTCCTTTTGGTGTGTTTGCTTCAGGCTGAAGTTCTCAAGACCTTCATGTCAAATTGTAAAATATTTACATGTATCCCAATAGATATTATTAATATTACTGAATATATATTACTGAATTTTGTTCTTTCTGGCAACTATTTAAGTTTAACTGCTTTTGGAAAATGGAAAAATATTTCAGATACTCTTATAAAACAGATAATTTTTTTAAAAAAAGAATTAAACTTAGATTTGTAAAATGTTTGTTTGCTTAATGGAAGTCAAACAAATGAGCTAAGTCAGATAACCATTGATGTATAGCAATGGAATCTTTCCCCATTCAATATTTTGTAGGAAACAAGTTGTAATGGCAGCTATATTGCTCAATACGCTCACAAAAATTATGCTGTACCTTGAAACATGCTTAAAAGCCTCCACTATGACAGGTGCAAAGTCTTTTGTGAATTCTGGCCCTTTCCTTTTGCTGTTCTGAATAACATCATTGGCCAGGTACAAAAATGTCAGTTTCCTGTTTGGTTTTGCTAAAAAAGAAAAAGAAAAGAAAAGAAAAGAAAAAGAGAGGGAGGAAGTGTTATAATAGTGGAAAGCAATTAGCATGCCCTCCATATTTAACTGAGATTATATTCCATTATAAGACAGCAACCCTTGCAAGGAGCAAACCAATAGGTTTAGATTTATGCAAAGATTTGAACACAAACTGCGTCACATGGATCCAGTTCTGATAGGCTAGCCACATCTATTACACTATATAAACATCTCCTAGCCCATATATAATCACACTTTTACATACACAGTGATTGGATTCAATTAAGTATTGCAGTGTGCCCTCCAAATTAGCTGGGATTAGGGGCACTGGTCTACCATGAGAGTAGGTCCTCCTCCTAGCTCAACTCTATGGGCAACATCTGGTAGACAATGAGCACAGAATCACACTGGAGGACCTACACATGGCTAGAGAGGTTTTCACTAGGAATGTCGATCCTCCTGCCTGACTCTATGGTCAACTTCTTTCAGAGTTGCACTGGAGAATTTAAACTGCAGAAATAATCCAGTT
>NW_024836491.1:0-1228 GCF_019175285.1 Sceloporus undulatus
GGCAAATGATGGGGAAAAGCACTGGGGACCTCTGGAGGTTTCAGCAGTTTATTTATTTATTTATTTAGCACTCATTTCACATCTAGCTACAGGGACATAACCAGGGCCTTCTCCAATTCTCCATCCCCTAATCCCCCAGCACTGGAATAAGGCATGGAGTATCTGTTGTGTAGTGGAGCTCCAGTCAATCTATGCTAGGTCCAGGGGGCTTTGTTTGAAGCAGAGGGAGGAAGGGGATATCCACCTCTGCATTGGCCCAAAGGAGGCATATGTCACTTGTGTATCTCACCGGCAGGATGCTTTTCTCTTTATTCAACATTATTTCCTGTTCTAGATCAGAGTCTGATTTGCCAATCTGTATTGTTTTTTATCCATTAGGAAGAGCTTTCTTAATTGTCTGTAAAAGAACCATCAAAGATCATAACCCTGATCATTAGGATCTTCTCGTGTCTTTATTCTATAACCAGTTCTATCTATTTGGATTACTTCTTTATAGGAGATCCAGTTTGTGTCCTTTTTTGAATCTTTGGTCGCTTTTCGCAGGAACTTCATCTCGGCCCCCTTGGACACAGCTTTGGGGCCTCTCTTGCTGGAAGTGACCAAGTGCAAGACCACCAAGACCCCTGTCCACCTGATGGCCGACACAGAGGCCAAGCGGAGGGAGCTGGGCTCCAAGAGAAAGAGGATGCAGAGGTACAAGAACTCTTTGGTGAGTCAAGGTTCTTGACTATCAGTTTCATCTGTGTCACTGCTGGGCCAGTTCATGAAAGCAAGAGGGGAACATACTCTCCCAATTTAGCAGAGACAATCTTGGTTAATACTCTGTCACCCAACTTTTTCAGGGGCTTTTAAAAATGTCCTGGTTGCTCTCTCCTCCTCCCACTTTCCCTCTTCTCAGCTCACTTCAATTCCTGAGTGCCATTCAGTTTGCATCCCGTCAACTCAAAAGTGGGGAGAGGAGAGGAAAGAAGGAAGCAGGGTATTGCCCTTCCCAGGAGGCTGAAGCAGAAGCAAACTGCTGTGCCCTTCCTAGCTTGTGTGATCTTCCTCATAAACAACTTTGGCCATCTCCATCGCCTTCTAGATTGCTTGTCCACATATGTATTGCTTTTCCAATCTGTGAAATGTTGGGGGATATGAGAGAACATCTATGGATCTAACTTGGGGGTGGGCCCAGTGGACCTCAAGCCCACAGTGCTCCCCAGAAATGTTTTTTAATAATGACATT
>NW_024836492.1:0-1228 GCF_019175285.1 Sceloporus undulatus
AAAAGACCAACTGTCAGATTAAACCATGCAGAAATTTTCCTATGTATTGCATTCCCATAGACATTTATCTTAGAATGGGGCCATGGGGGGTGGGGGGACAATTTTCTTATACCAGATCAGAACATTAATCATTCTAGTTCGGTATTGCTTATATTGACTGACTGAGGCCCTTAAGATTTCCAGTTAAGTCTCCCCTTGTCCTATTTGGAGATGTCAGGAACTGATCCAAGTACTTTCTGCATGCAAAGGAAGGGATCTGCCCCTAATGTATGAGAAGAACATACTTTTCTTCCCTTGGAGTTTCTAAGAGATTGGTGGTCCACTTAACAAGGGAGCTGCAACAGGGTTTTTTCTGCATAAGCAGGAAGTTAGACTAGGCCAGGGGTAGGCAACCTGCGGCCCGCGGGCCGGATGCAGCCTGGCAAGGCCTTGGGACTGGCCCCAGCCTAGTCCTGCCACTGATTGCCGACGGGGCCTTTGGCGTCTCGCGCGAGGGGCATGGTAGGGCAATTGTCTATAGAAGCCTCAGAAACATGCATTTATCTTAACATTTTTTCGCGTGACCTCCATTTTTTATTTAAAAAGTGTCCTCCATTTGAAAATTTTGTCCTACATTAAAAATTATTTAATTATTTATTTTTTGGCTTCGGCCCCCCAGTTTTCTGAGGGACAGCAACCCGGCCCCCGGCTCAAAAGGGTTGCCTACCTCTGGACTAGGCAATCTCTGTGATGCTTTCTAACACTTTATCCTTGCAAAATGGGGTGGGTAACTCCTGGGGGCCCTGGAGCCAGATTTCCCAAACTTTGAAGGGTTTAGAATCTGACCTCTTCTCTTGTTACTGAATTGGTGCTCTCTGACAAACTAGGAACTATTTTCTCACCCAAACACATGACTGTGTGGAGCGGGTGGAGGGAAATCTCCCTTTTAAGCCCCCCAAGCACTTCATTACACAAGCATTCCTTTTGTCTCACTTCTTACCTGAGGTCCCATTTGTGTAAATATAATTGGAAGCATCTGCAGGTAATAATAATTATATTTAGAACATTGCTGTATTTTTTGGTTAATTATAGATAAGACAAGTCTGGGAATTGGCTATGTGTTAAACTGGGGACACAATTGCCTGCTTTCAATAATCAAGGCAGCTAAGGCTTCTCTGGCTCTTTTTTTAAAAGGTGACTTAGTAATCTTGTGAATTATTGAGCTGAATTATTATGCATATTTTACTTA
>NW_024836493.1:0-1228 GCF_019175285.1 Sceloporus undulatus
GATCGTGTGTGCCCTGCAGGCTCCTTCCTGGCCTCTAAGGAGTCCTCGGCTCCCTTAGAGGCCGGGAAGGAGAAGGAGGCTGCTCGCAATCGTGCGCGCCCTGCGGGCTCCTTCCCAGCCTCTAAGGAGGCCTTGGCCCCCTTAGAGACCAGGAAGGAGAAGGAGGCCACTCGCGATCGTGCGCGCCCCGCGGGCTCCTTCCCGGCCTCTGAGGAGGCCTCAGCCCCCTTAGAGGCCAGGAAGGGGAAGGAGGCCGCTCGCGATCACTGCAGTCATGCATGCCCCGCAAGCTCCTTCCTGGCCTCCAAGGGGGCCTCGGTCCCCTCAGAGGCTGGGAAGGAGGAGGAGGGCGCTTGCGCGGGCAGCCCCATGGGCTCCTTCCCAGCCTCTGAGGGGGCCTCAGCCTCCACAGAGGCCGGGAAGGAGGAGGGGTTCCTCCATGTAAAAGAAAAGTGTCCTACATTAGAAAATGTTGTCCTACATTTGTCCCGGTTTGGATGTCCTGATTTATGGCAACCCTACCCCTGCCGAAGCTTCCACGCCGCTTCAGGCGCCATTTTGAGTTCGGCCCCCAGTTGTCTGAGGGACAGCAACCCGGCCCCCGGCTCAAAAAGGTTGCCTACCCCTGGTCTAGATCAAGGGAAGTAATAGTGCCACTCTGTTCTGCTCTGGTCAGGCACCACCTGGAATATTGAGTCTAGTTCTGGGCACCACAATTTAAAAAGGATGTGGAGAAACTAGAGTATGTCCAAAGGAAAGCGACTAAAATTGTGAAGGGTCTGGAAACCATGCCCTACGAGGAACGACTTAGGGAGCTGGGAATGTTTAGCGGGGAGAAAAGAAGGTTAAGAGGTGATATGATAGCCCTGTTTAAATACTTGAAGGGATGTCATATTGAGGAGGGAACTAGCTTGTTTTCTGCTGCTCCAGAGACTAGGACCCAGATGAATGGATGCAAGCTACAGGAAAAGAGATTCCACCTCAACATTAGAAGGAACTTCCTGACAGTAAGGGCTATTCGACAGTGGAACAAACTCCCCTGGAGCGTAGTGGAGTCCCCTTTCTTGGAGGTCTTTAAACAGAGGCTGGATGGCCATCTGTCGGCGATGCTTTTATTGTGATTTCCTGCATGGCAGAATGGAGTTGGACTGGATGGCCCCTGTGGTCTCTTCCAACTCTATTATTCTATGATTCTATGATTCTAATACCTTTGAGACTGAGCAAAAAA
>NW_024836494.1:0-1228 GCF_019175285.1 Sceloporus undulatus
TGATGATGATGATGATGATGATGATGATGATGATGATTAATGTGATGGAAAGCACCAATACAAAATGGATCTGAGGGTGGAGTAGAAATTTCACTTTGAGCCTAATGCCAAGAGAGATCACACTGCCTTGATGGAAGAGGGATCATTTAATCCTTCAATCAAGAAAAGTGGCTAAGACATTGCCAGGGCCTCTTGCGAGATCTGACAGTGGCTGATTGGGGTTTTGTTTCTGACTCTGTGTTATGCTGACAGGCTCCATTTACAGCCCTCTTTTTCACATCTTTCGATGGCAACCTGATCATGGAAGTCAACCAGATAGTTTCTGCTAGGCTGCGATCTACATCCTAGAGCAGAGGGTGACTGTGGGTAACTGTGGAAGGCTTAGTGCCACAGGAGAACTTGGTGGACCACATCTCCCTACATAATCAGCAAAAAGAAAAAGCATTGTTTTGATCCAATTGCCCTCCAATACTTTCTAGGGTACAGCACAGCATTTTGTGGAGGGGGGTTGCCTTGGAAGTTCCCAGATCCATTGCATGACCAGTGTTTCTTCTTCCTTGTCCCCCCTCCTCCATTAATCCCTAAGAAAACACCCCACCAGTTAGAAGGTGTGGCTCCTTTCCTCCTCTCCAGGCTATCTTTAGTAGCTTAATCAAAGCCTAATGCTGCTACTCAAAATATAAAAAAGGTTACACTCACTCATGCACACCAGGCCTATACCATTAAAGAGCCTTCACCACAATAAAGGAGAAGGGAAAAGATTATCCATTAGTTTATATAGGTCATGCATACACTTAGCATATGTTGCATTAATTCTCTTCCGCTGGGCCAATCACATGGGCTAATTGAAGATCATAGAACAAGCAAAGAACGGCTCCTTTTGCAGCCAGGTACAAAGTCAGATGATTCAGAGACAAGCTGGTTCCAGGTTTGAGGGCACCTTCAGCTCTGGATGGAAAGCTGGGGATGGAAAAATGTGTGAGAATCTAACAAAATATTACCCTTGTGTGTGAATGTCCCAAAACGTGCAATCAATTTGCATATGAGAACATGTGGGCTGACATTCTGTTACATGTAGAAGTCATTCAGAGACACAATCATATTAGTCTGAAATAGCAGCATGCAAATGGACCTTTGAGACGGTGTGGAAGAAGTTGTAGCTGTCATGGCTGTGTGGATGTTTGAAGAACCAGGACAGTGTTGTTGTTAACTGCCTTTGAGTCGATCT
>NW_024836495.1:0-1228 GCF_019175285.1 Sceloporus undulatus
GCTTGCCCGGCGATACGGGCAGCCGTCTTTTGCCTCAGAGGCTCCAGGAAATAACCAAACAACAACATATTGGAAGAAAAGGCCACAACTTTATTAGCAAGCAATTGGTAAGGGTTGGCACAAAGCATGAGGTCAGGATCTGCGGAATCGAACAACCCGATGTTGTCTGATTCAAAACCTGGCACCCACCAGGCGCATGGGATGACCTAGGGGCTAAGGAACACAACCTTGACCGCAAACCATGTCATGCGTTCACATATTCACTAAGCCCCTAGTCACTGGGAGGCGCTCCCACGTATGGCCCCCGCAATGGCCATACGCCTGCCCTATTCAGCCCCGGGTACCTTGTGACTCCCAAACCAGAGCTCCCTATGCCTGGTATCACACCGTGCAGATCCTGGCCTATGCTGCCGCCACAAAAGGCCTGCGAGCAGGCCTACCGCCAACCCTGCCAAGAGCGATGCTAACATTCAATGCATAGGTCCAAGTGCGGATGAACAACCAGCATAAGCCAATTCTTCCCAACGAGAGGCAATGTGCTATGAAGGCAATCCTGCAGGCAGCAGCAAATTGACAACAGCAACAAAGGGGGGGCCTGGCTGTCCCCAGGTGAGAGCCCCAAACAACAACAGACAAAACAAACAGTGCAATCAAATAGCATATTATTGCAGTAAATAGACATGAACACAAATGAACAACCCCAGGCCAAACCTGACCAATTGGAAAAGCCTGAGCAGCCTAGAAATAATTGAACCACACCGCAAATGAACCATACTGCCAGACCCAGACCGTAGGTTGCACTTGGACCATAAAGGTAAAGTAACACCATGTTACATGAGCAAATGCCATAGGCACCACAGCCCTCTGGCACATCGCTCTTGGACCCAACCACCAGCTCTCCCCCACAAGAGCCCTCAAAGAAGACCACCGGATGTAGAACAGATTCTTAATTGATGCAATAACAACAGGAAAAAAGGGGGGCGGGGTAGAAAATGGATGTCAAATAAAACATATAGAACGTCTGGCAACCATGGCCGAAGCCTTAGCTCCAACCAACCCATAGCCCCTTATTTTTCTTCGACAGGAGCACCATGGTCACTGGAACCTTGGCCTGTAAATGAAAGAACGTCATCTAATTGACCAAAAATATTAGGAGCAATTATATAGTGTAAAACCAACACAAGCACAAACCACACCTGTGATTCTAGAGCCAGACACAGCAGCAATG
>NW_024836496.1:0-1228 GCF_019175285.1 Sceloporus undulatus
CCCCAGTCCTGATCAGCTTCCCCCTTCTCTTGGATGCATATGTGAACTAAGTCAGGTAGAGTCATCAAAGGTGGAGTGATGAAAGTGGAAACATCAGACTAAGATGTGTCCTCTGCTTTGAGGGAGCAACAGCTGTATTAGCATAAGTGAACCAATAGTTCCAATGGAGAAGGCAGTGGAGAAGCTCCAGTGGTGAAGCTACTGAGCAAAAGCAGTAGTAAGCAGTGACTCTTTGGTTAACTCTCATTAGTACTGTTCATTGTACCAGTCAAAGGATATAATGCAAAGTCTGACTGAATAATATCAATAAAACGTGATAGACCTATCGGTATAGGGAAGACCTATCAACATAATGATGATCCAAGTTTCTGCTACACCTACAGAGGCAGAAGAAGAAGAAACTAAAAGATTTGGGGCTGGAGTCCAGGAGGAAATTAATCACACACCAAAGCAGGACTTCTTGTAAATGAGAAACTTGTTTACCCCAAGCATTGCATTTTATACATTCCGTTTTTTATGTTATTATGTCTGGCTTCCCCTGATTCATGCTTCTCACATTCCATGTTCCTGTAATATTGTGCAGCTTTGGACTTTTCTTTCACCTCTGAGCGCATCAACAGCTGAATGTCCTTTCAGTTTGAGTTCAGTTTCATCATTAACCAAAGAGAGGAGTTGTAGTTGTTCTCTGCTGTACCCCAGTAGCTCATTGACCAGTGAGTCTCATCTTCTTACACTATCTGTCATTTCAGTATACTGTGTGCTTGCACTAAATGTTCTGTCAGGGAATGTTAATTAACTCAGGTCTAGTTTTCTGTACAAGGAGATTTATAAACATCATTCACATTTGTTTCCCACCTTGCCAGTGTGTCCCACCTTGCCAGTGTTTAGGGTGCTGTACATGGACGTAGCTCAAGCCTTAGACTTAGCAGACATTTCATTGTTTCAATTGTATCAATCCTGACCTAACTGGCCCTGTGATGTGACAAGCTTCCAAGGATCCTGGATGACAGAATTGGAAGCATACTTATCAAATTTGCAGATGATACCAAATTAGGGGGAATAGCTAATACCCCAGAGGACAGGATCAAGATTCAAAATGACCTGAATAGACTAGAAAGCTGGGCCAAAGCTAACAAAATTAAATTCAACACGGAGAAATGTAAGGTATTGCACTTAGGGTGGAAAAATAAAATGCACAGATATAGGATGGGTGACACCTGGCTGAATG
>NW_024836497.1:0-1228 GCF_019175285.1 Sceloporus undulatus
AAAAAACGACAAAGACTCAAGAAAGAGACAGTGTGGATTAATGCCTGAAGCATTGGTCTGTGACCCTGGAGACCAGGGTTTGAATGCCCTTTTAGCCACGGAAACCCACTGAGTGAGGTCACAATCTCTCAGCCTCAAAGGAAGGCACCTGCAAAACCACTTCTGGACAAATCTTGCCAAGAAAAGCCTGCGAAGGGCTTCCCTTAGGGTTGCCATAAGTCAGGAAGAATTTGAAGGCACACAACCACAATAAGAGAAGTAACACCACTAACACAACGCAGCCAGGGAGAAAGAAAGAAGACGTGGGAGTTTTAGTCCTTGGTTCAGAGGGATTGGAGGGCCCTTACTGCAGGGCAGGACCCCTCCTCTTTCTGGCCATGTGGATGATGGGATATCAAGTCCAGGAAATACACTTTAAGTCCCATTGGCAAGAGACAAGGCCACTACTGCCTTTCAGATCCAGTTTGCCCCAAATCCTTTATGAGGCCAGAACCCCCTTTGTTAGGAAGTGAACACCGAATATCTCAGGAAAGCCCTATATCTCCTAAGGCCCCCTCCCTCCAGTACCCCCTTCCACTCTTCCTCTCAGTCTCTCTCTCTCCCCTGAAGGCCTCAAATGTCAACTGCCAAGCGCTCAGGCAGAGGCAGCCATTTTGTGTTTCAGCTGCCATTTTGTGTTCTGGCGGCCATTTTGTGCTGCTTGTGATTGTGGGGAATAATGTTCCAGAACCTTTTCTGAGGCCTCAGTTGAACAGAGGCTTCTCTTTCTCTCCTGAGGCTCCAGAGTCAGAAGGAGTCCTGGCTCCTTGGGCCAAAAGGAAGGAAGTGTGTCTCTTTGTGTGTCTTTTGTGTCTCTTTTCTGAGAGGGTTTCCTTATTACACAGCTCTGGTCCTTCTGGGGAACATGGGTTTTAAAAGGGATCAGAAATAAGGATAGTTTTAAGACAATCCTTATTCTGCTTCTTCATAAACATTAGGCTTTGGCTTCTAAGAGGAGGCTAGTCCCCCAAAATAGGCCAAAAGTGGCTCCTTTGGGAGGTTTTAAAAGCCTCCCCAGTTTCCTTATTAATAGATTTTCAGGCAAAAAGGAAGGAGACAGACCAGAATAACTCATATTACCAAGAATGAAACAAACAAACGTACAAACAAACAACAACAACAAAAATAAGGATTAGACTGAAAAGCAAACTGCATATATCTTATAAAAGCAAAAACATTTTTAACAGGA
>NW_024836498.1:0-1228 GCF_019175285.1 Sceloporus undulatus
CTTGATCACTCCCCCTCAGGCCAGAAGATGACAGTTAAGGAGTGAAGAGTTTCTTCCTTCAGGCTATCCCTGGTGGAACTGGGCCTCCTGATCACTCCCTCTCAGGCCGGAAGATGACAGTTAAGGAGGGAGGAGCCTCTTCCTTCAGGCTAGCCCTGGTGGAGTTGGGTCTGCCTGATCATTCCCTCTCAGGCCGGAAGATGACAGTTAAGGAGGGAGGAGCCTCTTCAATATGGATATAGTATATCTTGATTTCAGTAAGGCCTTTGACAAGGTTTCCCATGACATTCTTGCAAACAAGCTTGTAAAATGTGGGCTGGATAAGGCAACTGTTACACGGATTTGTAATTCGTTGACGGGATGAACCCAAAGGGTGCTCAGCTATGGCTCCTTTTCATCCTGGAGAGAAGTGACCAGTGGGGTCCCACAGGGCTCTGTCCTGGGCCCAGTGCTATTCAACATCTTTATCAATGTCTTGGAAGACAGAATTGGGGGCATACTCATCAAATTTGCAGATGACCCAAAATTAGGAGGAATAGCTAATACCCCAGAGGACAGGATCAAAATTCAGAATGACCTGAATAGAAAGAAGTGAAGAGGATTAATAGAATGCTGGTTTCTCTCTCTGGGGCCTCATGGAACTCCTGGATTTTCCATCCATCTGCGGAGAGAGAAAAGAGGGAGGCAGGTCTGGGGGGGGGCATAGAGGGACCCAAAGGGGGGAATCCGAGAGGGACTCAGGCAGAGCCATTGGGGACTCCCACTAAGAACCTGATCCTGGGGGGGACAGTGTTGAGGCCTCCATCAGATGGACACAATCCTACAGGGAAAGGGGGGTATCAGCCAAGGCATCTCAGGAGAGAGGGAGGGAAGGAAGGAAGGAAGGAAGGAAGGAAGGAAGGAAGGAAGGAAGGAAGGAAGGAAGGAGGGGGCCCTGAGGGAGGCAGGGAGAGAGGTCTTACATTTCCATTTCCAAGACTAAGGAGCTGTTGAAATGGATGGGACCCTGTGGAGAGAAGAGAGAAAGGAAGGAGATGAAGGGGTGGGAGGGGGGCAAGGAGGCCCCGATCCACTGCTGGCAAACCCACCTGATACCTGGGGAGGAGGGGAAGCACCCCCCCTTTTGGGTACTAGATAGAAGAAAGAGTCATTGAGAGAGGGCACAAGAAGGGTCCAGTGGGGTGTGTGTGTGTTGGACCACTTACCATCCTGGTGGCGCAGTGGTTCA
>NW_024836499.1:0-1228 GCF_019175285.1 Sceloporus undulatus
TGTGGATCTTCTCTCACAAACCTCATGCCACCCTTTCAGAAAAGGAATTATTTTGGATTACAGCACCCAGAATCACCCAGTCACCATAGCCTTTGGTCAAACTGGCTACAGGCTTCTGGAAGTTGTACTCCAAAACACTCATTCTTCCAAGCTGTGGTTTCTCCCTTTTACAATTGCTGTTTGTCTCCAGCCTGACACTGAATCTGATGTGACAGCTCTTGCTTTTGGTGCCTAGCAGTCCATTCATAAGGACGAGTACAAGCCAGAATGACAGGAGAATGTCACCCTGTGGCTATTTTACTGACAACTTGAGCTGCAAGAATGAGTTTCCACTTAGATGCCATTTACTGGCTTATCTGAAAGATTTATACACTGCTTTTTTGCCAATCAAGAGGCGTCCTTGGTGGCTGACAACAAGAAACAATGAAAATACATTGAAAAGGATAGGTTTGGTTTTTTTTTTTTAATAAACACGAGGGACTCATGAAATCCTTGAGAAGATGATGGCATCCAAATGCCCTTTTCCTAGCCTTAGATATTGTTGCTGTGCTCCATCTCCGGTTCTTCAAAGGTTTTGTGATGGCCCCAGGAGAAATAGCTCCCCAAACCATCCAGAAGAGCACTACTTAGCAACCAGAGTTGCAAACCTTCACTTGTCTGTATCACAATGATTATTTTAAAGGAACAATGAAGCACTGACTGGCTTGCATTTACTGTTATGTGAGATTGCAAAGGAGTCAGAGTGAGGTCATGGGCAAATGGATGAAGACGGTTATGATAATTTAGTAAATACTTAAGTAACATTACATAACATTCAGATCAAAGGCATTAAATGTTTCCAGAAATATCTTCTAGATATAAAATCAGAATCATCTATGTTATCGTGTCCCCAATTTTTAGATGAGGTTGTGAAGGCTGGATGCAGAAGAAAGCACACAGGATAAAAATCAACTCATCTGAAATGTGGTACTGGAGCATAGCTCTGCAGATACCATGGTCCACCAAAAACAAACAAACAAAAACAAAAACAAAATACAGTTGAATAGCTCCTAGATCAAATTAAGCCTGAAATTTCAATTAAACTGTCATACTTTGGACATATCATGAGATGACAGACCTCACTGGAAAGGATTATAATTCTCAGTAAAGTAGAAGGCAGTGGGGAAAGAGGAAGGCTGCAACTTTAGGTGGATTGATTTAAGCAAGCCACAGCCCTGACTTTTTAAAA
>NW_024836500.1:0-1228 GCF_019175285.1 Sceloporus undulatus
TCTATCCTGAGGCTCCAGAGTCAGAAGGAGGCCAGGCTCCTTGGGCCAAAAGGAAGGAAGTGTGTCTCTTTGTGTGTCTTTTGTGTCTCTTTTCTGAGAGGGTTTTCTTACAAAGCTCTGCTCCTTCTGGGGAACATGGGTTTTAATAGGGATCAGAAATGGGGAGGATAGTTTTAACACAAGCCTTATTCTTCTTCTTCACAAACATCAGTCTTTGGCTTCTAAGAGGAGGCTTTCCCCCCAAACAAGGCCAAAATTAGCTCTTTTGGGAGTTTTTAAAAGTCACCCCAGTTTCCTTATTAATAGATTTTCAGGCAAGAAGGAAGGAGACAGACCAGAATAACTCATATTACCAAGAATTAAACAAACAAACATACAAACAAACAAACAACAACAAGAAGAATAAGGATTAGACAGAAAAATAAAATGCTTATATTTTTAAAAAAGCAAAAACATTTTAAAAGGATAAAAACCCGACTTGGGTGCTTCTATTCTTTTACAACCAACTCAGGCTGTATCTGCACTGCAGAAATAATCCAGTTCTAAAATGTGTTAACTCTTCTAGTTCCATTCTATGGAATCCTGGGATTTGTAGTTTGTTGTGGCATAAGAGCTCTCTGGCAGAGAAGGCTAAGTGTCCAAAGGTAAAATCACAGGATTCCATAGCACTGAGCGGTTAAAGTGGAGCCAAAGTGCCTTATTTCTATAGTACGGATGCAGCCTTCTTGGGAAAGGGGCTGATGATGAGGAAAAGAGGAGGAATGCAGAAGGAAAGCAGGTTATTTATTTATTTATGATGCACTCATTTCACATCTAGCTGCAGGGACATAACCAGGGCCCTCTCCTATTCCCCATCCCCTGAGCCCCCACCACTCTAAGAAGGCATGGAGTACCTCTTGTGTAGTGGAGCTGCAGTGACTCTATGCTAGGTCCAGTGGGCTTTGCTTGGTGGAGAGGGAGGAAGGGGATGTCCACTTCTGCATTGGCCCAAAGGAGACATTTGTCACCTGCTTATGTCCCCAGCAGGATGCTGATCTCAGTGACTTTGAGTGCTGCAGGCTTTCTAGCCAAACCAAGCCTTACCCTGGTCTCTTTTCTCAGGAACTTCATCTTGGCTTCCTTGTACACGGCTTTGGGGCCTCTCTTGCTGGACGTGACCAAAGAGCAGAATCCCCTTGCCCACTTGATGGCCGACACAGAGGCCAAGCAGAGGGAGTTGGGATCCAAC
>NW_024836501.1:0-1228 GCF_019175285.1 Sceloporus undulatus
GGCGGCAAGAGGGAGAGCGGAGTTGTTTTGGAGAGAACCGGAAGGAGAGTGGAGAGACAGAAAGAGTGACGCCGGAAGCAAATTGGAGGATTAAAAGAGGAGGAGACAATGTGGAGGATAGAGCGACGCAGGAAGTGAGAAGAGAAGCGTATAGAACGACGACAGGAGGACTAAGAGAAGAGGAGATAACGTGGAGGATAGAGCGACGCAGGAAGTGAGAAGGGAAGTGTATAGAACGACGACAGGAGGACTAAGAGAAGAGGAGACAACGTGGAGGATAGAGCGACGCAGGAAGTGAGAAGGGAAGCGTGCAGAACGTTGATAGAAGGAGAGTTAAAAGAAGGGAGACAACGCGGAGGATAGAGCGGCGCAGGAAGAAAGAAGGGAAGCACATAAAACGACGACAAACGGAGGATTAGAAGAGGAGGAGGAGACGTGGAAGACAAAACTTTCCAAGGGACTAGATAGAAAAGACTGTAGACTGACATCAAAATCCTGTGAGGAATAAAATTGGGGGAGTGAACGTGTGTCCAACAGACTGACTAAGGAAGTAAGTGGGGAACAGTGTGGTGTAAGGACGAATTTAATTTTTGAGCTGCTTAGAATTAAAGCTTAAAGTATAATAGTGGGTGGAGAATTAAGAAAAAAGAGAAAAAGGAGAAGTAGTACTGAACTTTTTGGGGAATGGGCACAACTCATAGAAAAGATATACAGTATATAAGTGCTTAGATACTGAATTAATGTCATTGTGGTTAAACAAAAGGGAACCTTGTGTGGAGGACAAGGTATTGTATAGACATATATAAGTGGTTTCTTTGATAATTAACAGAAAGGGAGAAGTAAACTTGAAAATATTATAAAAAGGTTAGGGGGAACCCTCAGTACAGACAAAATATAAGTAAAGTGTAACAGGACTTGAGTGAACTGTTTATTATATAGGGGTGTATTAATTGACTACAATAATTAGTATTCAACAGTGATAAACTCCAGATTGATATTATAGGAAGTGAAGTAATAACTTTCCCATTCTGTTTTTTATCTTTTGCTCTTGGGTAATTCCTGCTGTAATTTTTTATTTTGGGGAAGAAGGGAAACTCTATCTGCGGTAACTTATAGGTGTGGTGGAGATATATAACATGAATACAAGACAACAAACACAAAAAGCCAATCAAATTGGACAGAATCAAAGGAAGCAATCTCTAGAGAAATTACAAATCCCGGACATGAA
>NW_024836502.1:0-1228 GCF_019175285.1 Sceloporus undulatus
CCAGGCAGATCTGAAGTCGCAAGGAATGGACTCAGATGGCACATAATTTTAAGATGTGAAAATACACTCCTGGCAACTACTGAGTCATGGGTATCCAGGCTCAGAGAGAAGTCCAGGCACATCTGAAGTCACAAGTAATGGACTCAGATGGCACATAATTTTAAGATGTGCAAATACAATCCTGGCAACTACTGAGTCATGGGCATACAGGCTCAGAGGGAAGTCTTGGTATATCTGAAGCCCCAAGGAATGGACTCAGATGGCACATAATTTTAAGATGTGCAAATACACTCCTAGGCAACTACTCAGTCATGGGCATCCAGGCTCAGAGAGAAGTCCAGTCAGACCTCAAGTCGCAAGGAATGGCCTCAGATGGCACAAAATTTTAAAATTTAAATATACACTCCTGGGAATTACTGAATCATGGGCATCCAAGTTCAGAGTGAAGTCCAGGCAGATATGAAGTCTCAAGGAATGGGTTCAGATCGCATATAATTTTAAGATGTGCAAATACACTCCTGACAACTACTGAGTCATGGGCATCCAGGCTCAGAGAGAAGCCCAGGCAGATCTGAAGTCTCAAGGAATGGACTCAGACGGCACATAATTTTCCGCTTTTACACTGCCCTTGCAGGTGATGGCTGGTTTTGAAGCTCTCGGATTTCCAGAAATGATCGCAGCAGTGTACTGTTGTCACTGCAGCATAGTTTCTCCGGTGCGCGAAACGTTGCAGGTCCCGGTAGGTCTTCTTCACTGGGGCCAGCATTCGTTTCTTCCTGTGGAGGAGGAAACGCATCGTCCAAAAAGAGCTCCTCGGAGCCCTCTGCTGGCTGCAAATGTCGATGGTGCACCATACTGGGGTCCTGAGGATTACCACCTCCTGACACTATCACAACATCCATTGCAGAAGTTACCCGATTTGATTCTACACTAGAAACCTCAAAAAAGATATCCTTCAGCTCCAAAAATGGGGCATGGTTACTGGTCCAGCCCCGCTCAGCTCTGTTGGAGTCAGCCATGCATGGACCAGTAATTTTAAGATGTGGAAATACAATTCTGGCAACTACTGAGTCATGAGCATCCAGGCTCAGAGAGAAGTCCAGGCACATCTGAAGTCGCAAGGAATGGACTCAGATGGCAGATAATTTTAAGATGTGCGAATACACTCCTGGCAACTACTGAGTGATGGGCATCCAGGCTCAGAGAGAAGTCCAGGCAGATCTGAAGT
>NW_024836503.1:0-1228 GCF_019175285.1 Sceloporus undulatus
AAGCAAGCAGGAAGCATTTTGGAGGACATAGAAACTGAATGATTACATTGACTGTACTTGAGTAAGAAGCTCTAATAAAACTATCAAATGGGTTATACAGTATCCAAGCCAGAACAACATCTTTTGCATTTTAAACAAAACCTGTTGAGGCAACAATAGAGCAGATGTCCCGGTACCTTCTACATTCTGAAAAGAACATTATAATGAGCAAAAAGAAAAATGCAAAAGAAAGAACAAAAAAGTGAAATTATGTTTTTATACCTTTAAAACCAAATATGGAGCCTCTGCTCCCTTGTCTTGAACTTTATCCCAAGCAGAAAATTTTATTTATATATATCTTTAAATTATACCACCCATATAAATATTTTACAATTTCAAATCCTTTTTTAAGCCATCTCTTTCTCTCTTTTTTATAGTTACTATCTATTACTATATATGGAGGGGTATCACTTCTTCATCCTCCCCCTCTTGTTCTTTTAACATTAAAAGAACACTATAACTGCCTATATTTCAGCTTCTTGTGCCCTCATATCATTATTAATATTTTCCTCTTTTTCCCTTGTTTCTGATGGGATTCTCTTATCTTCATATCCTGAACTGAGCAGCAATTTAAAATGGGATTTGTCCTACTCACAACATATATCAAAGGAAAGGGGACACACACACAAACCTATAAACTCACACGCTCACACACTGTAGCCGGCTAACTTCACACACTCACAGCCACACAGTCATTTTCTCAAGGTAAAACATAATACTCTAGAGTCAATTTTTAAACCAAGCCCATGGTTTTTCATATATCAACAACACAAAAACAATCCCAATAAATAACATAAAACACACATGTCCATTTTTAAATTCTCTACCACAGACCCACATTTATGACACAGTTTGTGAGAAACACACACAGAGACAACAAAAAACAGTCTTTTATTCATTATATAAAAACACTTATACTAAAGAAAAAGACAAACAAAGTTCAAATGAGGATTCTGTTTTTATTTTATTCTTCTAACCACCATTTAAAAAAACTTTATATATTAGCACCTTCTTTTCCACATGGAGGACATATCCTTTATACTTTTATCAAAAGTCCATCTATGGGGCTAAAATGTTCTCTGCTGATCTGTTAACTTATCAGCAGGGTTGTACAGCATTCTTAAGTTTCTCACTGCCCAGAGGGAAAGCTGGCTGGGAGGAATAAGTTAATTCTTTTAAAACAAAGGCA
>NW_024836504.1:0-1228 GCF_019175285.1 Sceloporus undulatus
ACTGTCAGGAAGTTCCTCCTAATGTTGAGGTGGAATCTCTTTTCCTGTAGTTTGTATCCATTTGTTCCGCGTTCTAGTCTCTGGAGCAGCAGAAAACAAGCTTGCTCCCTCCTCAACATGACATCCCTTCAAATATTTAAACAGGGCTATCATATCACCTCTTAACCTTCTCTTCTCCAGGCTAAACATCCCCAGCTCCCTAAGTCGTTTCTCATAGGGCATGGATTCCAGACCCCTCACCATTTTAGTCATCCTCCTTTGGACACGCTCCAGTTTCTCAATGTCCTTTTTGAATTGTGGTGCCCAGAACTGGACACAGTGTTAGTGCTCAAAGATAAAGGACTACTATAATAATGAATACAGAATAATAGAAGACAATAACTAAAAATGATGAATGAGAGATCTCTTGCACAAGATAAGAGTACTCAAAGGGATGTTCAAACCAAAGGCTGGGATGCCCTATGAGAGGAAGAGGAACATACTACAAGACCAAGAAGAAATAAAAAGACATTGCTGCAATACACAGAAGAGCTATTAAAAAATTAAAAAAAAAAGAATGACAAAATGAATAAAGAAGCATACAAAAATGAACCACAAATTATAGAAAGTTAAGTGGAAGTTGCAGTAAGAGAAATTGGGAAGAATAAGTCACCAGGAACAGAAAATATTCTAACTGAACTGATACAATCCACATAAGACAGTATCAACTCTAGTGTTAACTAAAATATGCCAACAAATATGAAAAACAAAGCTGTGACCAACAGACTAGAAATGTTCAATATTCATGCCCATGCATAAAAAGAGACACAAAAGGCAGCAGCAACTGTAGGATCATAGCATTAATTTCCCAGGCAAGCAAAATTTGCTTATAATTCTGCAACATAGACTCCAATCAAACATGGAGAGAAAAATTGCAGAAGAGCAAGCAGAGGTCAGGAAAGGCAGTGGCCATGTAGCAAAGATACAATGGCTAATGGAGTGCACCAAGGAATTAAAAAAAAAATCAGCATGTGCTCTATAGACTATAGCAAAGCTTTTGACAGCATAGATCATGAAAATGGAATGCTCTTAAAGACATAAGAGTGTCCCTATATTTGATATTTCTGATGAGTAATCTGTACTTAGGACAAGAGGCAACTGTTGAAAAAGAGGTTTCCAGTTGGCAAGGGAGTCAAGCAAATTAGCATATTATCAACCTACTTCTTCCACTTGTATGCAGAAAACATTA
>NW_024836505.1:0-1228 GCF_019175285.1 Sceloporus undulatus
ATAGCAAGCACATTTCCTAGTATTTCTGTACTAATTATTTCTATTCCATATATTTCCATAGCCAACAAAAATTTCTCTCTTATTTGCCTGAAAATAAGCCAGTTCCATTGTTTACCTTCTTTTCTTATTTCTTCTAACTTTTTAATTTAATCGTATTGCCTTGTTTATTTATCAAATCATTCCTGCTGCTGCTGTTTATTCCACTGTCGGCTTTTGAGGGAAGGGAAGGAGTTCGCCAGGGGTTCAGCAGCCCTTCCTTCCATTCATTCATTCTTCCTTCCTTCCTTCCTTCCTTCCTTCCTTCGAAGAGATTTTGAAGAGGCCGCAATGGAGCCCAGGAAAGGCAGGAAAGAAAGGTTCTGCTTTGGAAATAGTCTCTCTGTGTATACTGTAAGTATATAGATATATATAGATATATACAGATGTATGTGTCTTTGCATCTGCTGTTCTTATGGTTGGGAATGGAGCTGACGACAGAAGAAAGGACAGAAGGAAGGGTCAGTTTTGTGCAAATTCACAAGTTCTGTGCATCAAAGAGACCAATGTGTTGAAATAGCAAAGAACTTTATTGAGAACACATAGTCAGAAATTCAGTTTTTCAGCCAGAACTGCCCTCCCCAAGCCAATGAATATATTGAAACCCCCAAACCTAAAACTCCACCTTCTATCAAACCTATCCCCCACCTACAATTCCCACCATCTATCCCCCACTATTAACCAGCCCCACTTGCCATCCTTTTCGCACACACAATCTCTCCCTGCCCCAGACATCCGAAGAAGCTTGCTCCCTTTGTGTTACTACTGGTCCCCAACTTTCTTCAGCCAACATCCCACAAATGCTGAATGCTAACATTGCTCTTATAGCTAGCTGCAACAAATCCCAGCCCCCCCTAACTAACCTAAACCACGACCCACAATCCCCTGCCAAACTTATAACCCCAAGCAATTATGTTTACTAGTAGCAATTAAAACCTGAACTTAACAAAACATAACTTTAAAACATAAACAGACATATGGACACAAAAATGTACAAATAAATTCATAAGGGCTTTTTAGCACCGCTGGATTGAAAAAATATTTTTGTATTCCATCTTTACAAAAATAATGTTTGTTCACTGCTTGTATGTGTGTGGCTCCTCTCCTGTGTGGCCTCTCTGGTGACTGAATAGGCCTGACCTCCAAGAAAAGCATTTGCCACAATGCTGGCATTTGTATGGCTTCTCTCCTG
>NW_024836506.1:0-1228 GCF_019175285.1 Sceloporus undulatus
CTGTGAGTTATTTTTAAGTGTGGAAACTGGTCAGTGCATTGTCAATGCCTATATCTGGAGATTTGCTTCTGTACTCTGCTATCTTATTGTTGAGCTCTGGGAGTGTCACCTTCAGACTGTGCTATACATTGGTTTGTGAATGGGACCAAAATTCAGAGCCAAGAAGGACCTAAGAGCCGATGGGACAATCCTTTTTAGCTGAAGTATTTCCACCAAGCATCCATTGCATTTATTTCAGTTTCAGATAATTCTTTTCCCACCCAGGAAACATCCTAAAGCAATTTAAACCTTTTCAAATGCTCGGTTTCTGTCACCAAGCAATAATTTCAGTATAAATATCAGCCCCAACTGGCTGTTCTTCAGTGTCAGTCCAGTTGCAGACAGACACTCCGTTGGTTTACATTGCTAAACACTTCACTACACTCGCCAGCTACACTTGCCATTGGAGTTACTGACTCCTCTCCCCTTTCTGGACCCTCAGCAATTGGGATCAAGATCCATCTAGGTAATGTATTACAATTAGGAAAACCTAATACTATTCACCAGTCCCATCTTTGTTACCCAGTTCTTCTGTGTGTACGTGAACACCTATATGTGTATATGTGTGTGTATGGATGTATTTTGCTTTTCCCCTAAATAAAACACAAAAACCTATCTGAAATGTCTCTGGAGTTCTGTCTGCTTCCGGGGCTGGTATAGTTGGGATGAATCCCGAGGTCACTGTTGCCTCAATCTCTCCTTGGAGCTAAGGATGAAATTCCCCTAAAAGCATAGCACTTGTGACTGACTTCCCCAGACTCCAGCATTTCGAGTGACAAAGGGCCTCTGGAATCAACCACAGAGCTAAGAAAGCTCAGGTTGGAAAAGAAGCATGAGAGAAAAAGGATTTTTTGTGTTACTCTTTCCTCTCTTCATAGACATTGCTCATAATTGCTAAATGGAACCCTTAATATGTATGAAAACAAGGGCCTGATTTCAAGTTCAGTTCTAATGTTCAGTGCTCTACATGAGGCTACCTTTGTACCAAGTTCAGAAGCTTCAGTTAGTTCAAAACACGGCAGCCAGATTGGTCACTGGAACATCTAGGTCAGACCATATAACACCAGTTTTAAAATCTCTTCATTGGCTGCCAATTAGCTTCCGGGTGCAATACAAAGTGTTGGTTATTACCTTTAAGGCCCTACATGGCTTGGGCCTGAACTACTTGAGGTAACGCCTCTCCCTACAC
>NW_024836507.1:0-1228 GCF_019175285.1 Sceloporus undulatus
GTCAGGGATGCTTTGATTGAGAGTTCCTGCATGGCAGAATGGGGTTGGACTGGATGGCCCTTGAGGTCTCTTCCAACTCTATGAGTTGGAATTCATTTTGTTTGCATCTACACTTCAGAAATAGTCCACCTTTAACTGCCATGGCTCTGAGTGATATGGAATTCTGGGATTTGTAGTTGTGTGACTGTACAGAGGCATTCCGGGGGAAGAATCACTGTCTGCTTAATAGACTATAGCAGTGTTTCCTAAACTTGTTCCCAGGATTACAGATCCCCCGTTTACTGACCAGTAAAGTCCAAACCACTTGGAAGACCAGAGTTAGTGAAACACTGGTCACTATAGCAAAGCCTTTGACTGCATAGATCATGAAAGGCTATGGAAAGCCCTTAAAGCCATGGGAGTGCCAAGATATCTGATAGTCTTGATGGGGAATCTGTACTCAGGACAAGAGGCTACTGTCAGAACAGAACATGGAGAAACAGAATAGTTCTCAGTTGGCAAAAGGCTGCCTCTTATCACCCCAACTGTTCAGTTTATATGCAGAAAATAAATGAAGAGCTGGTTTGAAAAGGAGGAGGGAAGATAAGAGGAAGGAACATCACCAGTCTTAAGATACATGGACCATACAATACTACTATCGGAAAACACCATGGACTTGGAACAATTACTAAGGAAGGGCAAGGAAGACATGGCAAAGGCAGGCTTGTTACTGAACATAAAGAAAACAAAAATAATGTCTAGGTAAGATCTACATAAATCCAACCTAGATAATGAGGAAGTTAAAAGGTTTCTAGTATCTTGGAGCAAACATTGATCAGAATGGGAAACTGCAGTCAAGAAATCAAAACAAGACTATGAATGGGAAGGATAGCCATGAAGGGACTGGGCAAGGTCCTAAGGACTAAAGATATACCACTGAGCACTAATGTCCAGTCCATTGTATTCCCTGTTGCCATGTATGGCTGTGAGAGCTGGGCAGTAATGGAAGTGGATAAGAAGAACATCAATTCATTTGAGATGTGGTGCTGGAGAAGAGGGCTGAGGATACCACAGACAGTCAAAACGACAAACAAATGGGTCTGAGAACAGACCAAGCCTGAAATCTCCCCGGAAGCCAAAATGACTAAACCGAGTCTGTTGTATTTTGGCCACATCATGAGGAGGCATGAATAATTAAGAAGGAGAATAATGCTAGGAAAGGTAGAAGGGAGAAGAAAGAGAGGAAGGC
>NW_024836508.1:0-1228 GCF_019175285.1 Sceloporus undulatus
CCCCCATCTAACTACTAACCAGGACTGACTCTGCTTACCTTCTAAGATCAGATGGGACCTAGTACCTAGAGTATTTAGGCTCTACACATACCTTGATTTGAAGCAAAGCTCTGAGAGAACAAGGACACATAAGAGGATGCCCAAGGACATTTTGCAGAGTAATAATGGACACCTCCACTCAAATCAAGACACATATTAACTGAAGCTGATTTATTTTGGTTGGGGCTGTGATACATACACACTTAAATGAAGCAAATCCATGATGACAATTAGGATAATGTTGATTATGATTATCATCATCCTGCCCTTTTCAAACAGACCTTCTCTGTAGTTAGAGAAATAAATAAAATCTTTAACAATTTGCTGCACTTTTATGAAACAAACATTTTGCTGCCTTACATGGTTGCTCCACTGTGCCAAATAGTAGTGTTAGCCATATCTGAGGTGTGAGATTTATGTCACTGATCCTCCTGATCAGAAAGTCCTGGCACTGCCAACCGTCCAATGCTGACTCCATTACCCTTCTGCCAATGGACTGGCCAGATAGTTTCTTGAGCTGCTGCCATATTGCAGAATTAATGCAGTTTGACTCTGCTTTAACTCTCATGGTTTCTATAGGTCTGTCTCTGCATTCTCCACTCCAAACATGCATCTGAGAAAGTAGGCTCAGGTCTACAAAAGCTCCTGCTACCAACTTCTTTCTTTCAGGTATTCTCAAAGGTGATACAAGACCCCTTTGCAGACTTCTTTGTACACTTCTCTTAGCTGTGAATTTCTACCATTTGTTGAGCAAACTGGGTAGCTGCTTTTGGATTATGGCATTTCTTTTCCAGAGTGAGTTTGCTTCAGCAAGTGCATCTATGAAAAGGTTTATTTTTGCTTAAAGCTGATGAATGGTTTCCCCTCTTGATTTCAATTGCTCATACATTTTGCTGGCATTAGTCCAGTAACTGGGGTTATTATAAACTGGTCATTTACTTACATTTTCCCTCACACTTTCAACCTTATCTCTGTTTATAATTAGGTTGGCTACAGGCCCAGAACTAGCATGTGTCTATGTTCATAATATGCTACGATCTGATATTCATTTATTACAGGTTCAAAAACTTAAATTAGGCAAATAAAACACCAAAATCAGCCCAGCCTTCAGGTTTTCCACTCCTGAGCTCCCCTGCAATCTGGAGAATCACAGAATCATAGAATCATAGGGTTGAAAAGACCTGAAGGG
>NW_024836509.1:0-701 GCF_019175285.1 Sceloporus undulatus
AACTGAGGTAAAGAGCTATAGGCTAATTTCCTTATTAAATATGGATTTTAAACTATTTTCTACGATTTTGGCCGATATCATAAGGACAAGTCAGTGATAACATTCAAAACGTCTGAAATATAATTGAATATTTTCAAAGGCACAACGAAAAAACACTTATCTTTTTAGAAAAGTCCTTCAATAACATAGGATGGGATGTTATTTGTGACACTTGAAAAATGGAAATAGGAGCTTCTTATTAAAGATGAATAAAGGCAGCGTATAAAGATCAAAGAGCCAAACTAATTGTTAACTATATAAAAAAGAAGAATTTAAGAGTTCTAAACATAAATAGCAAGCTTTACCACTTTCACACTTTTTGTTCATTCTGATCTTTGAAGCACTGAATAATAGGATAAGATTAGAAAATAAGATCAATGGATTAAACATTAAAATACATTGAGTTTAAAATGAGAGTCTTTGCAGACGACATTTGTATTCCCTGGAGAACCCAGAAAAGAGCACAAGAAAATTGATGGATGTAATAGTGGAATTCAAATATGTTTCAGGACTAAAAGAGAAAAAACAACATTAATAACAAAAAATATGGGGAAAGGAAGAATAAATCCTGGAAGAAATTAGTGGATTTAAAGTGGGAAAGAAAGTTAAATATCAAGGAATAAATTTAACAAATAAAAACTCAGATCCATTTCACAATAACT
>NW_024836509.1:801-1227 GCF_019175285.1 Sceloporus undulatus
TTATTATGCTGCTTGTTGTTTAGTTTGTATTAGAGAATGGGTTTTGTGAGAGAATGAACAGTTGTTATGTCTGGAGGGTGAGCATTTGAGATTTGAGTGGCATGGATACCTAATTTACGGTAAAGAGAAAGTTCATAAAGAAAGAACAAATAATTGCATAAGAAAAGTTCTATTGAAGATCTGGGGAAAAGCAAGCGTAGAATATGTCCAAAAATACTTTTATGGTGTTCGCCGCATGAGGCTCTTTTTGTGAGGAAAAGCATCCAGAAAACTAACTGGTTAAGATACAAGGATGTAATGAAAGAATCGCAAGGAAAACTAGAGATCAAAACACAAGAAGAACCTAAAGAATCTGGCCTAGATTGTCACTGGTATCTTTATCATCAAATGAGGGAGAGGTTTAAAATAGATGTGAAATTAGAAGGA
>NW_024836510.1:0-499 GCF_019175285.1 Sceloporus undulatus
ACAATGTGAATCCACATAGTTGGACCTGCAGTTACCCCGGATCTGAGCTGCAATAACCTCCGTGTGATAAACGCCTTAGTCTCCAACCTTTTGGGGTTCAACCTGCACAGCACTTATGGCAACACCATAACTCTTGTGAAACAAATCAGATCATTTGCCTGCCATGGAGCCACGCTGGCGAGTAAGAGCCACCTGGTTCAATGGCCTTTGCTCTCGTGCGAAGAGCTGCATTTGCTCTGCAGGGAGTGGCTGCAAGTGCGGCCCTTTGCTAAGTCCTCCGCTGCCCTTTCTTTGTCGTTCTGCCTCCCTTCTCCTCCGCTTTCCCTTCTGCCGCCCTGTAAGATCCAGCAACCTCCACCAGAAACCCACAACAGCAACTTGCTTAAAAGCAGTGAAGTTTATTAGGAATACAGGCAGATGTGACTTAGACAAACTTTTCAGTGAAATCTAAAAGCCAAACCTCAAACGCTAAGTTAAAAGCACCAGCCCCCACCTTTTT
>NW_024836510.1:599-1227 GCF_019175285.1 Sceloporus undulatus
TGTGGAAATACAATGTGCACTCACTCCGCTTTGCATGAATCCACATCACGTGACTTGCCTTGGATTCAATTCCCCCTCAATTCGGAAGGGCAACAAAAGGGCAACCAGGTGTGATAAAACACTCACATTACAATGTGAATCCACATAGTTGGACCTGCAGTTACCCCGGATCTGAGCTGCAATAACCTCCGTGTGATAAACGCCTTAGTCTCCAACCTTTTGGGGTTCAACCTGCACAGCACTTATGGCAACACCATAACTCTTGTGAAACAAATCAGATCATTTGCCTGCCATGGAGCCACGCTGGCGAGTAAGAGCCACCTGGTTCAATGGCCTTTGCTCTCGTGCGAAGAGCTGCATTTGCTCTGCAGGGAGTGGCTGCAAGTGCGGCCCTTTGCTAAGTCCTCCGCTGCCCTTTCTTTGTCGTTCTGCCTCCCTTCTCCTCCGCTTTCCCTTCTGCCGCCCTGTAAGATCCAGCAACCTCCACCAGAAACCCACAACAGCAACTTGCTTAAAAGCAGTGAAGTTTATTAGGAATACAGGCAGATGTGACTTAGACAAACTTTTCAGTGAAATCTAAAAGCCAAACCTCAAACGCTAAGTTAAAAGCACCAGCCCCCACCTTTTT
>NW_024836511.1:0-1227 GCF_019175285.1 Sceloporus undulatus
CAGTACCGTTTTCAGCCCCAGGACCGTCCTTACCACCAGGACAATAACCCTCAGGGCCGATCTTCCAGGTCACCTGCTCCCCCATCAGACGGCCGCCAATCTTCCCAGCCCAGATACCAACAAGGGTATAGGAAGAAGGATGGCCGGGGCAAGAAGAGGTTCGGATGTGTTCCCGCGCACCTCGTCACCTCCAGGCTAAGCCCTTTCTTCAACAACTGGGCCGCCATCACTACGGACTCTTGGGCACTTAACATCGTCCGCAGGGGCTATGCCCTAGAGTTCTCTGAGCTCCCACCAACTGGAGCCTTCGTTTCAACCGTCCCCTCGGACACCCTTCTCGACAAAGTGCGCACTCTCCTAGACAAGGGCGCCATTGAACCTCTCCATCCCGGTGCTTTTTTTCCAGGTACTTCACTGTACCGAAAAAAGATTCTGGCCTTAGACCAATAATGGATCTTCGAGCCCTCAATGACTTTATTGTCTACAAGAAGTTCAGGATGGTAACCCTTGCTTCTATCTTACCACGCCTGCAGGAGGACCACTGGTTCGTGACGCTGGACTTGAAAGATGCCTACTTTCATATAGCGATCCTGGAGGACCACCGCAGATTCCTCGCTTTTGCTGTGGGACATCAGGCGTACCAGTACAAGGTCCTTCCCTTTGGCCTCTCTACAGCTCCAAGAGTATTCACCAAGTGCATGGCACCCGTGGTGGCATACCTGCGTCAAAAGGGCATCACAGTTTTCCCATACCTGGACGACTGGCTCTTCGTGGCATCCTCAAAGGACACGCTTCTCAAGCAGCTGGAATTTGCCCTGTCCCTGCTACAGGCACTGGGACTACAGGTCAACTTCGACAAGTCCAACTTGACCCCTACCAAGCGAATAGACTTTATAGGGGCAACGCTGGACTCCCTGCAGATGAGGGCATACCTTCCAAAGACAAGGTTCCAGGCCCTCTGTGCATCCCTGCAACCCTGCTTGCGCCAAAGGCGCCTTCGGGCCCGTACAGTGCAAATCGCCATGGGACATTTAGCCTCCACCACTTTTGTCACACCGTGGGCCAGGCTACGTCTAAGACCCATCCAATCTTGGTTCCTATCCGTGTTCGACTCCGTCCGACACGCGCCTACCAAGCTTCTCACCATCCTGAGGACTGTACAGAAGTCTTTACGATGGTGGCTCCAATCCAATAACATCTGTGTGGGGATGCCATTCCTACCCCCCC
>NW_024836512.1:0-1227 GCF_019175285.1 Sceloporus undulatus
GTTCTTCATGCAAAACACATGCTCTGCCACTGAGCTATGGTCCCTCCCTCAGAGTCTCTGGGCCACCATCCTATCACTGTTCAGTTACAGTACAGATGACTTCAGTATGGTGGTTCATTCCTCTTTTAAAAATAACTTCCAAACTCTGGGATAATGTTTCAAAGGCTGTCACTTCATGTGCTAATGTTTTTTATCTGTATGCGCATGGTGGATCACTAACCCATGAATAGTAATTTGTATCAGTCTCATCTTACTGACAGTGTTTATTATGTATCTGATTCAGCATGCAAAGGAAAACAGGGTTGTTTGCTATATTTCAGAGGCTGAAGCATGTATGTAACATCAATCATGCCATCATATGGCCATTGGCACCATCCATTTGGAGAAGAAATTTATGGTACTATAATTCCCTATAATGTGATTAAGCATTTGGTTTCTTAGTCATGATGGAACAAATGCTGCTTTATGATCTAAGTCTGAGATGTGAAGCATAGCTGTGTCATAGGTTTTTGTTGTTGCAGTTGTCATTGTCAGTTTATGGGGAAATGCACAAATTATAGCTATAGGTGTATTAATGAAAAATAGTATAGCTAGATGATATGTATGGAAAATGATTGCAGTCACATATCATATAATATTGGTACTGCATTTATTTCATGGTACTGATGAGCAAAGTGTCTTTCATTTCACATAGTATCTGAGCGCTTGAATCAAAAATGCATTTTACAATTTGCCCTTATCTCTCAGATGCTTCTAATTCCATTTGTAAATACTGTAAATTTTTTGCATAGAAGTCAAATAATCCTTTCCCAAGCCTGCTTAATTGCTGCGATAGTGAACCCATCCAGTCATACTACAGATTAAAGTTTCTTCTCACTCAGGACTTCTTCACAGAAGAGGATCTGGATTACTTATGTGCAAGGTTATAAAAAGCTAAATATATCAGAAGTTTCTAATGACTCTCCCCTGGTTTCCATAGAATGGTTTCAACATTCATTTATAATTGACCCATTATACTGTAAATGGGCAGGAATGAAGGATTCCTTATAACCATGAAGGAACATGGAGGAGGAAGCCCATTCCTCGCACTCCAAGACTTCTGCAGGAGAAATTCCAAATGGAATGGGGCAAAAGCTTTTTCGAAAGAAGGCCACACTAGAAATGAGTGAGAATTTGGAGAGGAATATATTATTATTATTATTATTATTATTATTATTATTATTATTA
>NW_024836513.1:0-519 GCF_019175285.1 Sceloporus undulatus
ATCACAGCTCACTGTGATGCTTTAAATCAGGGGTCCTCAAACTCCAGCCCTCCAGATGTTTTGGACTTCATCTCCCAGAAGCCTCAGCCAATCACCATCCACATGCAAATTTCCTTCCTACCTCAGTAGTCTACAATCAATCTGAATAGACTTCCAGATCCCCACAAAGGCTCCTCCTTCTTCTTTGTCCCTCAGCCAATCGCCATCCACATGTAAATTTCCTTCCTACCTCTCTGGTCCTATCTCTCAGGCAGATTCCAGATGGAGATGCTTGGGGACAGTTGCTCCTCTAAAAGGGAGCTTAAATCTGGCGTTCCTTGGGGCACAATCCTGTCACTAATTCTGTTTATTCTTAAACCTTAAAAACCAACTTCAAAAATTCAAGGTCTCATGGGATGTAAAAGGGCAACTTTACATAAAAACAGGGATGGACTCAGAAGACAGAGATATCTTCTTTGCACCAGTTCAGTCCTCGAAAGGGAATCCTATTACAAAGGAAGGCCCACTTCTGCTCCATGT
>NW_024836513.1:619-1227 GCF_019175285.1 Sceloporus undulatus
ATAAGTGGGGACCATGATTCTTCAAAAGGCAGAGGAAGATTCCCCCCTGCAAAACCTTCTAGATTGATCAGTGAGCTTTTCCATAAACCAAAAATCCCAAAATCAAGACCACCAATCAGTCCTATTGACCTTTCCAGTTTTCCCAGCCCTGGCAATTTCAATCCTGGCCAATGCCAACAAAAATGCCACAATGTCTTTATTGTGTAATGTCTTGTTTTCATTAATAAACACTGAAAGCAATAAAAGTTCTGGAGAAGGGACAATCTTTTGATCATTGATTTCTGACCCTTTTGCACACAGCAGAGACAAGGTAACTATTACAGCTCTCTACTCTGAACTCTGGGCAAATCTCTTCTAGATGTTTCAAACCCTTAAAGCTTATGTGGCCCATAACTCTATGGAAGTAATGAACACACCCATCATGCAGTGGTTTGTTTGTTACTTTCCCACACGGCATCTGTTCCACCATGTGGTAAGTGTGATTTTTCTTTAAGGCTTTATCACACATTGCTCCTTCCTTGGATATAATCCCCTCATTTTTTCTGAAAACAATTTCATATCCATCATCAGTAAGAGATGCCACACTTACAAGGTTATTTTGCAACTTT
>NW_024836514.1:0-1227 GCF_019175285.1 Sceloporus undulatus
CTCTCCAGTCCATCTGCCTTGGTCCAGGCCTTGGAGGTAGAGAGGAACTGCTGGACCTCTTACCCTTTCCCTCCACCACTCCCTTCTCCTTCTGTGTTATGTCTTTTTAGATTGTAAGCTCGAGGGCAGGGAACCGTCTAACTAAAAAGATTGCATGTACAGCGCTGTGTAAATTTACAGCGCTTCATAAATAAAGGTTAATAATAATAATAATGTCTTTTCAAAAGAGCTTACATCCCAGAATACTGAGATTTTTGGCTTCCTGCTCAGTCTATATAAATGGAAACACTTTCCAACACTCACAAAGGGGAAATCTCTTATAAGGGACATATCTACTAGCTGTAGAAGGGACACACTTTCCAGCTGTAAAATAAAGAGCATTTCTTGTAACAAGGGACGCCTGGGAACACTACATGAAGGGCACATGCACACATAGACAACGTGTTGGGGCACTTTTTCAATGCCTTCTGCAAGTTACTGCCAACCAAAAACAGAAAAAACGAAATATATATCCTTTACCATTTCAGATCAGCTGTGTTTTTTTAACTATTTTTTCAAAGCTTTAACGTTTGGGGGATTTTTTTTCTTTTTAATTCAGGTATTTTCTGGCGGTAGGGTTGCCATAACCCGGCGGTCCCCGTGACAATCACGGTTTTGGGGGGCCCCTCCTGGTCCCGGTCCGGTTTGGGCCCCCACCCGTGCCTTGTTCCCGGTTTGGGGGCCCGCTCCAGCCATTGCCGCTGCCGCTAATGCGGCTGCTGCGGCGCCAACCCACCTCCTCCTCCGGCTCCGCCTTCCTCCTTTTCCTCAGCGGCAGAAGCGCCACCGCCACCGCGCTCCCACTGTGAGGGCTTGCGCGCCGCCCAGGCCTCAGCAGGGGCCAGTGGCAGCGCATGCACCTGCCCCACTTCCCTCCGCGCACGCGTGCCTGCCCTGCTTCCCTCCGCGCACTCGCGCCAGCCATCATAAGGAGGAGGAGGGGGAGAGGAGGAGGAGGAGGAAGAAGCTGGAGGAAGGGTGCCTGAAGGCCAGGGCAGAATTGGGCCAGAGGAGGAGGAGGAGGAAAGCTGAGTCAGTGGCCATTAGGTTTGCCTTGGTATTTTGGGGGTTTTAAATTATATTTAAAAATATAAAATATTTATTTTATTTTATTTTTAAAAAATTTATTATTGCTTTTTATTTTTTATTTTATTAATTTTTATTATTGCTTGTTTTTATTTTATTTCT
>NW_024836515.1:0-1227 GCF_019175285.1 Sceloporus undulatus
AGGGCTCCGCGGAACGGATTACTTTCGTAACCCGGGGTACCACTGTAATTAACATAAAGCATAAGAGATGTTGGAATTAAAACACTGTTACATGCAAAAGAGCATATAAAAAAGAAGAGGCATACTGGATAAAACCACCGGCTCATATATACAAGTGCAGCAGCAACAGTATCCTCCCACTTGACTTCCCCAGCAACTGGAATATAAAGGCACACTGCCTCTGAAGCTGGAGTAAATATATAGACATTGTGACTTGTTGACGCTGATAATCTTAGGGGTTATTCAGATGGTGAAAATAATCCAGGATGAATCCAGGTTGAATCTCTGTTGTTCACATGCAACCTGAATGCACCTGATGAAGTTTGACCTGGGGGGGGGGGTTTGCAAAAAAAAAAAAACCCACTTAACCTGAGATATAGGGTGTTTTTCCTAGTTTTATTTTTAAAGATTTTATTGTTGGCAGTGTAAATAACCAATGCAAATAAACCCAGGATTAACTCTGCATGCCCCGCTGCATTTTCTCCTCCAAAAAGGGGAGAGGAGGACTCTCCCTCTCTCATCTCCCCCCCCCCAACAATCTCTTGGTAACCAGTGGCTCCAGGGAGAAGCAGGAGATGTTGCCGCCATAACCTCAAGATCCCTGGGTTTGCCGGCACCCTTGCATGGGAAGTGCAGGGCTGGCAAGCACATGTGAGCAACAGAATACAGAGAGATATGCAGAGATGCTGGTCCAATAAAAAATATTGTGAACAACATACCCAGAATGTGTGAGTGAGATTATTCACATTGTCATGACAAAACAAAGAGACATCTGAATTGTCAGGACCATGGTAAACAGGTCTGATAAAATGACATGGATGTGGCCACTAGGGGGAGCTGTTGTGGAAGTTATTTACAGCTCTAGTGGCAGTTATATGTGTCAGCATTTAAACCAGGGGTAGGCAACCTTTTTGAGCCGGGGGCCGGGTTGCTTTCCCTCAGGCGACTGGGGGGCCGGGGGCGGAGCGTCCACCCTCGAGGGGCGGGGCCACGTGATAATAAATAAATAATAAATAAAATTTTTATTTGTATCCCGCCCTTCCAAGCGATCAGGGCGGCTTACAGGGTGCACCAGTGTGCAAATAACATACAAGGTTAAAAACAGACACATACAACAAATCTTAAAAACAATAAAAAGCCCCTTAGCCCAACCTCACGGCCACGAGAGAGGAGGGAGGCCCACAGGAT
>NW_024836516.1:0-1227 GCF_019175285.1 Sceloporus undulatus
TCAGCCTGAATCCAGAGAAAACGGAAGTACTTGTGATAGGCTCCCCTGGTCCCGGGAAGGAAATTTGTCCACCTGTCCTGAATGAGGTCACGCTCCCCGTGAAGGACACAGTTCACAGTCTGGGGGTGCTTCTGGAATCGTCGCTTCACCTGACTCCTCAGGTGGATGCGACAGTCAGAGGTGCTTCGGCTGATACGCCAGTTGCGACCCTAGCTGGGCCAGGGGGACCTTGAAACAGTGGTACATGCACTGGTAACCTCTCGACTCGATTTCTGTAATGCGCTCTACATGGGGCAACCCTTGTACCAAACTCGGAAGCTACAGTTGGTTCAGAATTTAGCAGCAAGGCTGGTCACTGGTAGCTCCACGGCCAGCCACATAACACCTATATTGAAAGATCTGCATTGGCTGCCAATTCGCTTCTGGGCGCAATACAAGGTGTTGGTTTTTACCTATAAAGCCCTAAATGGCTTGAGCCCAGAGTACTTGGAGGACCGCCTCTCCCCATATAATCCGCCCCACATTCTCAGGTCAGGTGGGAGACAACTTTTGAGAGTTCCCAATGTGAGATATGCGGTGTCTGCGCA
Source organism: Sceloporus undulatus (assembly GCF_019175285.1). NCBI lineage: Eukaryota > Metazoa > Chordata > Lepidosauria > Squamata > Phrynosomatidae > Sceloporus > Sceloporus undulatus. Next base: position 588 of record NW_024836516.1, read on the forward strand.
TAGGGCTTTCTCTGCTTTGGCTCCGCAGACTTGGAACTCTCTCCCTGACGAGCTCTGCTCAGCCCCCTCCCTGGAGTCTTTTAGGAAAAACCTCAAGACTTACCTCTTTCGCCAAGCTTTCCCTCACGTGTCCTAATGCCATCCTTTTCCTTGTGTATTGTGTGTATTGTAATGGTTGGAACTGCTTCCATTATGTTTTTACTGGTTTTTAATTATTAGGATTGAATGATGGATTTTATAATTTTGTATTGTTTTAATATGGGGGGACTCTGATTGTGTAATTTTGTATTTTTATTATTTTGTAAACTGCCGTGATCGAAGGAATGGCGGTATATAAATAAAATCTCATTCATTCATTCATTCATTCAAAAGGGGCCAAAATGCAGCCCTGCTAACACCTTTAGAAATAGGAATCTTATTGGTTTGAGCCAGATTAGCACCCGTTCTAACTTATAGAAGGTTGTATCTGTATACAGCTCCTTTATAGAAAGAGAAGTATCCTATCAATATTAGTCTTTAAAAAAATTGCCACGGAAGATTCCTATTAATTGAAACGAAAGCCGCTCTTAGATTATTATTATTATTAACCTTTATTTATGAAGCGCCGTAAATTTACACAGCGCTGTACATACAATCTTTT
>NW_024836517.1:0-1227 GCF_019175285.1 Sceloporus undulatus
TGTGGTCTTCTGTATGGAACAGGCACATCCGTGGGTGGAGGTAGTCCATATCTCCGCATTGCCATGGACCATGGATCATTTCCTGGTCAAGGTTGGACTGAAGGTCACTATTCCCTCCATTGGGAGCAGAGGACCTATTAAAATGGTCCCACATAGAAGCTAGTAGAGCAATGGCTGTGAGATGTATTGGAGCAATCCTTAGATCCTACAACCAGGCAGGGGGTCATCTGGTCACACCAGCTCTAAAAATATTTCAGTTAAGTTATAGCTCAGATCCTATATGGTGCTCTGTGTGGGGATGGGATGATTCCCAATTGGTGAAACTGGAGGCCATCCAGAATGCATCTTTCAAGAAATTGCTCTTACTTTCACCTGGCACAGCTGCAGCATTGGTTTGGGATGAGGTCGGCCTCCCTTCCATCAGAGCTTGTTTTCAATTTGCTTTATTTAACTACTAGAGATCTGTAATAGGTTCTCCGGTTAAGGTTTTTCTTAAGTTGTGTTTCCAACATTTACCAAGCTGCAAAGTCTGGAGTTTAAGATACAATAGTTGCTTGAATCATATCCTGCTCTAACTGAAAATCCTTCTAACCGGAATTCAAGAGAGAAGCTTCGTGAATACATTTTTAACCATGATGTGTATCTGGATAGACTGGCTATTAACAATTTGAAATCTTCCAAATGGTTTAGATTATATAAATTGGACCATCGATCATGGCTGAAGGCATTGTTTGGAAACGAAGAGCTGTAAAAGCCTGCCTAAGGTTTGGGAATGTAAGCTTCCCTAAGTAAACAGCCATCTGATGGTCCAATTTACAGTCTAATACCACTTCTGAAAAGAATATTTTTCTTCTGCCTGATATTGATTCTCAGGTAACTTATAAGGTTTCACTGTTTGCCTCAGCAGCAATCAAAATTCGGGCAAGGGCAATAGCGGACATAGCAGTTGATTGTCATGGGGATGATCTTATCTAAACTTTGAAGTTTATGTTGTTTTATTTAAATGTCTGGAATTTTATTATGTATAAAATTTGGATGTTAGTTATTTGATGGAGCATTTTATAATTCTGAATTTTTGTCACCGATTTTACATTTTAATCATGTGAATGGCCTTTGGCTTAAGCATTAATTTAAAAAAATTGATTGATTGATCTAATGCTATTGAAGCCTATGCTGTGTGATGTTCTTTATTTGGCACAAAAATCTCCCCCAAATGAGGCATCAGAA
>NW_024836518.1:0-219 GCF_019175285.1 Sceloporus undulatus
TTGAAGATTATTTTAATAATAATAATAAAATTTATTTATATTTTCCCCCCTCTCCCAGATGGATTTTGTTAGCTTTGGACCAGCTTTCTAGTCTATTCAGGTCATTTTGAATTTTGATCCTGTCCTCTGGGGTATTAGCTACTCCTCCTAATTTGGTATCATCTTCTAATAGGATAACTATCCAAGTCCTTGGTAAAGATGTTGAATAGCACTGGGCCC
>NW_024836518.1:319-1227 GCF_019175285.1 Sceloporus undulatus
TCACCCACCTTTGGTCACTCTCTAGTTTTTCAACATCCTTTTTGAATTGTGCTGCCCAGAACTGGACACAATATTCTAGGTGGGGCCTGACCAGAGCAGAATAGAGTGGCACTGTTACTTCCCTTGATCTAGATACTATGCTTCTATTGATGCATCCTAAAATCACATTGGCCTTTTTAGTTGCCGAAAAGCACTGTTGACTCATGTTCAACTTGTGATCTACTTGGACTCCTAGATCCCTTTCACGCGTAGTTTCATTCAGCCAGCTGTCCCCCGTCCTATATCTGTGTATTTAATTTTCCCACCCTAAGTGCAGTACCTTACATTTCTCCGTGTTGAAGATTATTTTAATAATAATAATAGAATTTATTTATATTTTCCCGCCTCTTCCAGATGGATTTTGTTAGCTTTGGACCAGCCTTCTAGTCTATTCAGGTCATTTTGAATTTAGATCCTGTCCTCTGGGGTATTAGCTACTCCTCCTAATTTGGTATCATCTTCTAATAGGATAACTATCCAAGTCCTTGGTAAAGATGTTGAATAGCACTGGGCCCAGGAGAGAACCCCACTGGACACCCCACTGGTCACTTCTCTCCAGGATGAAAAGGAGCCTTTGTTGAGCAACCTTTGGGTTCGGCTGGTCAACCAATTAGAAATGTATGTAACAGTTACCTTGTCTAGCTTGTTTCATGTTTTTCTTTTATATACTGTACTTTTTAATTTGGTTAACTGCTATTAAGGGACAGATCTTTGAGATTCTATGATATGGGATCCATTATAAACCTTTTAATAAATGAGCATGTATTGCAATCCTATATATACATATTAGCAGACATAACTCCAGAGAGTGTTAGCTTTTTAGATGCCACAAGGTTCCTCTCATTCTTCAGAGCAAGAAGCAACACTTC
>NW_024836519.1:0-1227 GCF_019175285.1 Sceloporus undulatus
ACAGCACACAAAACTATAAATCCCAGCAGGATTCCATGGATCAAAGTGATATCAAAGTGTAAAAACTGTGTGAAAGAGATTTTAGGATAAGCTTCAATAAAAGGCATCCTTGCACAGCTAAGTAGAGCTCATGGGTGCTGATGTCTTCCAGGCCATATGCTTCCCAGGACAGTTTTTTTTAAAAAATCAAAAACAAACCTGGGGGTAGGCTGACTGCAATTTTAAACATTTTGCAATAGGGCCACTACAACAACCACTGCAGTGGATGTGCCTCTGCAGTAATGTCAAGAAAAACTCCATATGGAATATGAGAACTAGCTGATGTCATAAACATGTAGTTAACTTGGGACTGTGGGACTGTGAAGAATTATGGAGATTTCCTCCATCCAGCATGAGGATGAGATGACAAACGTTGCAGAGGTTTTAAATTCATTGAGGTTACAACATTTGGGCAAAATGTCTGCCCACAACTAGTGTGTGTTTCCACTTTGTGAAGTAAAGCATGTATACGCACAAAATTAACTGAACCAAAACATGCAATGAAACAATCAAACCTCCAATACTCGTAATTTATCAAATTCCATGAAATAAGACAGTAGCTCTTGCAGTTTCACAATGCAATTTACACACATTTATGCAATTTGTACAAAAATGGTTCACATAAATGAGAAAACTCTTTCCAGTAAGGAGATAACACAGACTGGCATTCTTATGCCTGTCTACATTCCCTTACAGAATTGACTGGACTGGGCTGGATGAAGATGTCTGTATTGAGCTGATGACTGTGAGATTGTCCATGTCATCTAATCCAGATGACGCAGGCCAAAACCCTGGGACAGGGTTGAGCCTGATCCTGCCAGACGAGATGCCAATCCAGAGGATCCAGCCTGATCTCAGAGGAAACAGCTGATATCCTGCAGTAATTTACCCCTGGTTTGCTGAAGAATTTCTTGGAACCTCTGAGGCAAACTCTGGCTGTTTACATGCCTACTCCCCCGCTCCTTCCCTTGTTGTGCATCACTCCAACTAAGAACACCACCACCACCACCTGTCATCTCACTGGATGCGGAAACAGGGTGCCTGCCCATGCGGGTGCAGCCAGGTACCCTGTTTGCACATCAAAAGTGGCAATGGGGAGCCTTCTCAGTCAGAGTGATGCATGGCAAAGTAAGGTGCATGCGCCTGTTCTGGGTTGGTGCAGGGACAAGTATGTAAACACCCACCTGT
>NW_024836520.1:0-1227 GCF_019175285.1 Sceloporus undulatus
AGCGCCAGAGGAACGCCATGACAACACCCGCTATGTGCATTATACAGTGTCACACCGGCATGTGGGAAGAGTCAGGGAGTGCGCTGTGCAGACGCCATCTTTGCCCTCATGCCGGCTAACGATACTGGTCTCTACGCCCCGAAAGGCCCAGTGAACTGTCTTAGTCTTCCAGCATTCACAAGATCCTCTCTCTGAGGGTTTGGAGGCGAGACTAATAATAGTAATAATAATAATATCATCACTAATTTATATCCTGCTTTCCAACGGGTTTATTTTGAATTTTAGGGAAGGTTCAGGTTTGATTTGCCCTTAGTGCTGTTGAATTGTATTTTCTGTGGTCTGTGAAAGATTGGATAAATGTGTTCACATAAAAACACTTTGTATTTTCTGCAGGTGTGGAAAGAACCAAGATGGCTTCCAAAGGAAGGAAGAGAAGAGAAACGACCCTCAATTCCTCCTTTGTGGAAGAAACTGGAGGAAAGAAGACCTCCAGACAGGTTAGTGTCCAGACCTCCTTTTTTGTGGTGGAGCCATTGGGAATTTGACTGACTAGGATGCAATGCGAGTGTTATTTACAATCCTCTGTCTTTCTATTGCAGATTACCTTTTGAGATGTGGCAGTGTTCTTCACAGAGGAGGAATGGCCACTCTTGAGTCCAAAGCAGAAATTTCTGTACAACGAAGTGATGATGGAGACCTATGAAAATGTGTCCTCTGTGGGTAAGGACCCATTGCCTTCCTATAGAATGGGGGCAAGTGCTCTAGAAAGCTACATTGCATGCAACACTGGCTCCAGTTTAATTTTTATAGCAACATCATGTGAAATCATGGAATTTGTAGTCTGTAGTTTCTAGAACTGCCCACATTACACCGGTTCTTAAATCCCTCCACTGGCTGCCCATTAGTTTCCAGGCAAGATACAAGGTGTTGGTGGTAACCTTTAAGGCCCTACATGGCTTGGGTCCAGACTACTTTCAGGAGTGCCTTCTTCCACACAATCCTCCCTGCAATGGAAAAAGTCTCCTAAAGCCTAAGGCCTGTTACAGACTGCCAAAATAAAGCTGCTTCGGGTCTTTTTGGAGGTATGCTATTTAAATGATGCATGGGTCCTAAGAGTCCGGAAGTCGCGCCAAAGCCACACTCCATTCCTAAGCACTGGAGTGCAGCTTTGGTGCAGCTTCTGGATTCTTAGGATGCATGCAACATTTAAACAGCATACCTCCAAAG
>NW_024836521.1:0-1227 GCF_019175285.1 Sceloporus undulatus
AGTTTGATGCCACTTTAACTGCCCTTGGCTCCATGTTGTGAAATGCTGGGATTTGTAGTTTGTTGTGGCACCTGACAGATGACTCAACAGGTCCTCAAAACTACAGATCCCAAGATCCCATAGCAGCACGAAGCCACAACGGAAGTTAAAGTGGTGCCATCGAGGTGTCGATGGTAAATGCTCGACCCTCTTCTTGTGTCTTGGGGGGGCTCTTAGACTCTCAAAATGGTGGCACTTAGTCTTGATCCCCCTTCCCAAAATCCTGGCTACATCCCTGGTGGGTCACACTGTCTCAGCTTTAGGGCCATCCCATGGCAAAACTCCTCTATGCCAAGAAAACCCTCGGTTTGTCCCATCTTCCAGTGCCATCCTGATGTTGAAGAGGGGTCAGACTAGATGTCCTCTAGGACATGCTACTAGAGAGGTCCCTTCCCACCACCACTCCCTTCTCCTTTTGTGTTGTGTCTTGTTAGATTGTGAGCCTGAGGGCAGGGAACCCTCCGATTAAAAAGATTGTGTGCGCAGCACTTTATAAATAAAGTGAATAATACTAATACTACTAACAATACCTGTCCTCTAGTATGCCATGTATTCCTATGTATTCCTTCATAGCAGAAGGGGTTGGACTGGATGGTCCTTGAGGGTCTCCTCAACTCTCGCATTTCTTCTTGGGACTGGGCTTTTCCCTCCTTTTGTGTCTGTGCCTTCAGGGTTTTTTAAGCATAGGCATGTTCTTTAAACCTCTGCCAAACTTCCTTTTGAGATGGTAATTGAGTTTGAAATGCAAAGTAATTAGCGTAATTATTTGACTTGTCTTTGATTGTCATTCAGAGAAAGCAGTGAGAAATATTTGGCTAGATGCTGAAAGGGAGAGAAGAAATCACCCTTTGAAAGAGGGATTTGTGGAACAAATATGTCTTTAAACAGTTCTCCTCAAGCTCTCAATGGACCAGAAGAAAAACATGGCTTTCTCCAATCACTAGCTCTAAGACTGTGCTGAAGAGGTGCCATGGGTCTTTAACCCTAAGGGCTTCAGTGGCAAGATCCAGAGCGTAATCTCAAATGGTGGTATCACCCTCCAAGACTCAGCCCCTAAGAGACAGATCCCATCCCTATCACTATCAGGTTGCTGCCCAGGGCCATGTTCTCCTCCTGGACTGTCAGCGCAATGGAAGGGTTGACACTACGGATCACAAGAAGAAAGAGGAGCCAGGCTTCCGCCATAAA
>NW_024836522.1:0-1227 GCF_019175285.1 Sceloporus undulatus
GAGCTGCGAAAGTTCCCACAGTTCACTATGATGAGTGAATTGTGGGATATCGCTGGAAGACCTCACCCAAGGGAGAGATTTCCTGCAGGTAGTTTTTTTTATTTTAAACATGAATTTATTGCATTAAAAATCATTTATTAAAAATAATTTTTATGCTATAAAAATTACTTATGATGTGATAAATATAAACCTACAATAAATCTTTTTCAATAAATTATATATAGGGACAAATGAGACAATACCTACATGACTTTTAATTTGTATATTGCTTGATAAATATATATGTATCATTTTTCTATAACTAGGTAAATAATATTAATAAGAAATAGGTAATAAAATTATAAATATCAAAATTTATTTAAAAATTTTATATATGAATATATTCCTAATAACTAACCTTTTTATAAACAGTGCCAGTCATAGCAGTAAGTCCAAAAATTAGATTTAAATCATACTTTGTTTAATTCATGAATTCTTCTTACAATTCAGGAAGAAATGCTTCTCCACCTCCTCCCAGAATGGCTCTAGAAAGAGACCCTGAGCCAGATTTGGGTGGGTAAATTTTTTCATTAAATAACTGTTTTGATAAAATCTACAGTGTTACCCGGGTTACGAAAGTAATTCGTTCCGCGCCGCTTTCGTTCACACGAAAGGCTTCGCAAGCCGAAACCCCATAGGCCTAATTGGGGAAAAGCGCCGATTTGGTGCGAAAAAAGCACGAAACGCACCAATTTTTCTTTTCGTAAACCCGAAATAAACTTCGTAACGGAACATTTTTTTCAATGGGATTTTTCGTAACCGGACATTTCGTTTAAGGCGGCGCCATTGTATCCGGGGGGTAACACTGTATCGTAAGTTCCCACAGTTCACTATGATGAGTGAATTGTGGGATATCGCTGGAAGACCTCACCCAAGGGAGAGATTTCCTGCAGGTAGTTTTTTTTATTTTAAACATGAATTTATTGCATTAAAAATCATTTATTAAAAATAATTTTTATGCTATAAAAATTACTTATGATGTGATAAATATAAACCTACAATAAATCTTTTTCAATAAATTATATATAGGGACAAATGAGACAATACCTACATGACTTTTAATTTGTATATTGCTTGATAAATATATATGTATCATTTTTCTATAACTAGGTAAATAATATTAATAAGAAATAGGTAATAAAATTATAAATATCAAAATTTATTTAAAAATTTTATATATGAATATAT
>NW_024836523.1:0-1227 GCF_019175285.1 Sceloporus undulatus
AACTTACTACCACATGTGGTGGACATGCAAGAAGGCAAATCAATATTAGGTAGAGGTGTAGAACTGAAAATCCAAATGGTTTTCGCACCTGAAACATTCCTGTTAGGCATGTTAAATGATGAGCTGAATAAGAAATATGGGAAATTATTGTTTCATCTTTTATCCTGTGCAAGAATTGTCTATGCAAAACTATGGAAGACAAAACAAATTCCGTCTATAGAACAATGGTTAAATAAAGTATTTGAGGTGGCAGAGATGGATAAGATAACATGTTGGATGAGAGAAAAGAGTGAAGAACAGGTTAAAAAAGAATGAGACCCTTTATATATATTTTTAAAGGAAAGATGGAACAATGCTATTTTTTGCTAAAACAAAGGAAGAAATATGATAATAAAAGAGTTTATATTGTAAAAAAGATAAGACAAACGCTTGAAAGTTTGTTTAAAAAAGACGCAGTGCACAATTACATTAACAAACATCTTTTTTAAAAGTGGAACGAAAGTTTACTTAATGAATAAGAAACAAAAGCTAGGCTAGTTAACTGAGAAATATCTGACCAGGAAACTATGTAAAATGGATTAATTTGTAGAGGAAAGTTAATCAATTAAGGTGAGGGGAATGTATAGCAAATGGTTAAGATAAAACAAACAAACAAACAAAAACCCCCCCCAGGAATATAAGAAAAATATAAGTTGCAGGAAGTAGATCCTACGTGTTAAATGTTTTTTATGGTAACTGTCAAGAGAGACAATATATGTTAGTAAAGAAATTAGACAAGTAAGATACAGAAATCAGAAAAGGCGTGTTAGAATATGAAGATATGAAGAAAGAGTAGGCAAATATGTAAACATGTTTAGTGACGGGAAGGAGTACTTTGTATGTATGTATGTATGTATGTATGTAATTATGTTAAGTTTATGTTTTGTTAATGTGAAGTTATGTATGTTTTGTGAAAAACCAACAAAAAGTAATAAAAAAATAGAGTTGCCATATGTTAGGGCCAAGATCTTCTTCTATGGTCCTCCTGGCAAAGAAGATGAATCTCAGAGTGAGAGAACCATCTTGGACAGTGTTTGTCTGAGCGCTGGCTGGGATTGAACTCACAACCTTGTGGTTTATGAGTGAGTGGCTGCAGTACTAATATGTAACCAGTGCACCATCAACACTCCTTACAAAGACGTAAATCCCCAACAGGATTCCAGCCATTATCAGGAGCTGCCACTTATA
>NW_024836524.1:0-1227 GCF_019175285.1 Sceloporus undulatus
GGAGGAACTTGATGACAGTAAGAGCTCTTTGACAGTGGAATATACTCCCTTAGAGTTTGGTGGAGTCCTCTTCTTTGGAGGTCTTTAAAGAGAGGCTGGATGGCCATCTCTTGGGGGTGATCTGAATGTGTATTCCTGCATGGCAGAAGGGGATTGAACTGGATGGCCCTTGTGGTCTATTCCAACTCTATGAGTCTATCATTTTAGTGGAACCAAAGCGACATGATAATATAGTATGAAAGGGACCATAGTCTTTATATAAAGAGCAATGGATTCAGGTTCCTTACCTACAGAAGCCACATTCTCATAATTATCCATCATTACATAATTGTACAAAAGTTTCTCTTTCTTTGTCAACAGTTTCCATTCATCCTCGGAGAAATATACAGCCACATCTGCAAAGGTCACCTGAAATAGAAAATAGCCCTCATCCAGAGAGTGTCTAAGCAAAAGGGGAGGAAAGCACATGGTGCATCCAAATATTATTTCATCACTTCAGAATTCAGTCCAGGAAATAAACTTTAAATTTTGGTAGCAAGCAAAAAGTTACTGACTTTGAGATCAGTTTGTCTCGAATCCTTTCAATATAATAAACAATATAATTTAGGCCATGGCTGAGATATTGAGGATGGATTAGGATACTGACTATCCCAAAATATATAGTACAGTACATTTAGCCACAAAAGAATTATGGTGCATTTAGCCTAGGGGTCGGCAACCTACGGCCTGCGGGCCGGATCCGGCCCGTGGAGGCCTTTCTGCCGGCCCCCGCGCAGTCCTGCCGCCAATTGCTGCCGTTTCCACGCCGCTCCAGGCGCCATTTTATTTTTCAAAATGGCGGCGGAGGAGGAAGAGGAGGGCCGCGCAGCCTGGGGTGGAGGAGGCAAAGGCTGAAGACCAGCGCGGCCCTTCCCTGCCTCCCCGCGGGGCTCCGCGGGGCCATCCCCGCCTCCCCGTGGGGCTCTGCGCGGCTCCGCGCAGCCTTTCCCGCCTCCCCGCGGGGCTCCGTGGGGCCATCCCCGCCTCCCTGCGGGGCTCCACGCGGGCGGCCCCGCGCTGCCAACCTCCTCTGTCTCCTCCGTCCTGCCCCCAGGCCGCACGGCACATGGAGGAGGAGGAGGAGAAGAAAGAAGAGGAGGAGGAGGAGGCAGCAGCAGGAGGAAGAGGAGGAAGAGGAGATGGGGGGCAGCAGGAGGAGGAAGAGCAGGAGGAGGAAGAGGAGATGGG
>NW_024836525.1:0-1227 GCF_019175285.1 Sceloporus undulatus
AGAGTTCTTGTACCTAGGCAGCCTCTTTCTCTTGGAGCCCAAATCCCTCCGCTTGGACTCTGTGTTGGCCATCAGATGGGAAGGGAGTCCTAGTGGTCCTGCACTTGGGTCACTTCCAGCAAGAGATGCCCAAAGCCGTGTCCAAGGAGTCCGAGATGAAGTTCCTGAGAAAAGGGACCAGGGTTAGGATTGGCTTGGAAAGAAACCCTGCAGCACTCAAAGACACAGAGAACAGCATCCTGCTGGTGACATACACAGGTGACATATGCCTCCTTTGAGGCCCTTCGTCCTTCCTCCCATGGCCCCCTTTCCCTCCTCCTCTCTCTCCTTCCTGACCCCCTCACTAGGCCTGCCCCCCACAACCGCCATTCCTCTCTTGGAAATGGGAACTGGCGGCTCTTCTTCTCTCCCTCCAAACTCCAGTCCCAAGCCTTTCCCTGCCCCCCTCTTGCTCTTCAGAGGACGGAGCGGAGGACTGGAGTCCTTCCAGGGGGGACCTAAATCATGCATACCCCCTGCTCCTTCCCTCAGGCCCCTTCAGTAAGAGCATCCATTAAAGAGCATTAAAGGAGCTTAGAGTTGGAATAGACCACATGGCAAATGGCAATGGAGGGCAGAAGGTGACAATGCCTAGGAAACTAGTCCTCTGAGTCCCAGCCATATTAACTCCTGGTAGTAAATAGTCCAGGGGGCTGAAGGGGTCTCCTTCCCCAAAGTGGGGAGTAAGGACCGGTTCCCATGGCACTGTGGCCCCATGACCTCTGAGCAAATCTATGGGATATGCTGCCTCCAAGAGCATTGGAGGAGTCTCTGGCTGGATGGCCATCTCTTCGGATGACTTGGAGGGCAGAATGGGGCTGAATGGATGGCCCTTGGGGCTCCCTTCCAGCCCTAGGAGCTTATGAAGCCTACCTTACAAGGTTGTTGTGGGAGTTAATCACAAGACAATTACTACACAAGAATGGCCACCTTTTAGCAGCTTACAATAAAAGTATCCATACAATACAATAACAACATCTTTCATTATATCTCAAACCCTTCCTAACACTCCCATCCAAAAAAATGCCATTAAATTACTGGACAGTTATTAAAGCAATTATTAAAAACAGGGATAGGAGCCAAAGCCCAAAGATTGTGAATAATAATAATAATAATAATAATAATAAGGCTTGTATTAAAACTATCCTCCCATTTCTGATCCCTTTTAAAACCCAATGTTCCCCAGAA
>NW_024836526.1:0-1227 GCF_019175285.1 Sceloporus undulatus
TTATATTATTATATGGTAAAATACAAAGTATACTAGGATCTCGAATTGAACTAGAACCAAAATGTTTCTTATTAAAAATGATTACCGATACTAACATAGAAAATAAATTTGGTGTACTTTTGTTCTATATGATTTCAGCAGCCCGGATAATATGGGCATCCCATTGGAAAGGGGAAAAACACCCTACATGGGAAGATTGGTTACTGAAATTACTGAAGTTTAGGGAATTGGATAAACTTACCTACCTGATCAGAGGAAGAAACTGGAACAATAGAAGGAAATGTTGGGAACCATTAATAAACTATATTAAGGTGGAAAAAAATCACACCTAACTTTATTTGGTAAAATTATGAATTTACTTTTGTAGATAAACATATATAGAAAATATATCAGAGTATTATTTGTGTGGAATAACAGAAAGATGAGAAGGATAAAGAACACAAAACAGCAAGTAGAGAATAAAACCAAAAGATATAATAATAATAATAATAATAATAATAATAATAATAATAATAATAATAATAGGTTTTATTTATATACCACCCGAGCAGTTTACAACAGAGGGGATAATAGACGGTTCCCTGCCCTCAGGCTTTCAATCTAAAAGACACGACACAAAAGGAGAAGGGAATGGTGAGGGGGGGAGGGAATCGGGTCCAGCATTCTTCTCTCCCTCTGAGGCCTGGATCAAGGCAGATGGACCGGAGGGAGGGCTTGTCTTCTTCCAGGCAGGCCTGGTGGAGCTAGCCTGCCTCTTTCTCCCTCAAGATGGTGGATGAAGGGATAATTTATGTATTAATGTAGAGATCACTTATATATCACAAACTATGAGACTTTGGAAGGAAGCTCATGTTATGTATGGACTATAATGTATTGTATGTATTATATTGTATTGTTTTGTATATGTGTTTTTGTAACATCCATTTGTTTTTAATAAATAACAATTAATTCACAAATTAAAAAATAAATAAAAAGTCCAGTTGATATTCCGTGTTCCAATTATGGATTTGAAATCTAGAGTTACAGATCTATAAGTGTTCTTTAATTCAGTAAGACTATGTAGTCACAATCATGACATTACTGCCACAGGCATAAATGACCCCCCAAACCATCTTAACAGCCACATCTGTATTAATTGAAGAAGATTTGTTGAGCTGCTGATTGGAACAGAAGGATGACGTTTCCAGCTGTTTGCCACCAGTGAGTGAGGCTGTGAAAAAGAATTTC
>NW_024836527.1:0-1227 GCF_019175285.1 Sceloporus undulatus
CAGCGTGGTGTGTGTCCCGGCCGGGACCCCTTCCACCACCTCCGATGTGGCCCGTGGCTCCAAACCGCCCAGTGCCACCGACAAACCCTCCAAGCGCCCCCACAAGTCGTCGGGGACTGAGGGTACCGGGCCGACCTCCAAACCGGCGGGGAAATCGGAGGGCTCGCGTCCGAAGAAGGCCACCGAGCCAGAGGTCCACCTCGTATCGCCTTCATCCTCCAAGGCATCCAAGGAATCATGCCATGCGAAGCCTAAGGAGCTGGCTGGGCCTGTGGAAGGGTCAAAGTCCCCAAGGCCTTCGTCGTCGGCAGCGGCTGCTGTCCTCTTGGACCTCCCGGACAACCCGTTCTTCCCAAAGGAGGAGCTTCCCAAGCCTGGGAAGAAGAGGCACCACGACAAGCCCGGTCATGATCCTGCCCCTAAAAAATCCAAGCCCTCCAAGGAGCGGCCCGCCACCGATCCACCGAAGGCGAAGGAGAAGAAGCGCTCCCCTTCCAAAAAGGCCCGCGCTTCCGTTTCGGCAGCTCCCCGCGACCCGTAGCCTATGCCGATGCCGGTAGACCGGGGGACCCCGGTACCGGACACTCCACTGGCCCTGCCCACCATGGACTTTGTCCATGGGATGGACGACACCGTTCTTCCTCGCTCCCCGGAGCACTGGTCGCCTCCCATCCGGCAACCGACGACGAGGAAGACCAGCCCCACGGCCAGGACGTCCCCGACCTCTTCTTCGACACGCAGTCGCGCCGGTACTACGTGACTGTTTCGGAGGACAGAGCTTTGAGGGAGTTCACCAGGCTGAACCCCCGTCCCGTAGACCGGGCCACCCCGTCCAGATCGGTTCCAACCGTATCGGTCTACGAGAGGTCGCCATCTCCATCCCGCAGGCGCTCCCGGTCTTCAGCTGACCTCGCTCCAACCCGCCAGAGATCCCAGGTTCGAGTGACGGACCCTCTCTCCTCCGACCTGGACTCCGAGGACGAGCCGCTGCTTCCTTCTGAGGCACCCTCGGACGAGGATGTCCTCTCGGACCCAGCCTCCCCCCAGAGGATGCACAACCCTGAACCGTCTTCCCCCTCGGACGACGTCCGGTCCTTCACCGAACACGTCGTGAAGATGGCGAGGGCCCTCGACATCGAGCTCACTTCCGCGGAAGACGACGCCGAGGACCCGGTTGAGCGTCGGGTGCACGGACGGGTGCCTACTCCGCCGTGCCTGCCTCTCCTT
>NW_024836528.1:0-1227 GCF_019175285.1 Sceloporus undulatus
CCACTGTATTCCCTGTTATCATGGATGGATGCGAGAGCTGGACAGTTCAGAAAGAAGACATGTGGTGTGGTGAGATGTGACATGAGCTGTGGTGCTGGAGAAGAGCACTGAGGATACTGCAGGTGGCCCAAAAGACAAAGAAATGGATTTTGGAACAGATCAAGCCAGAAATCTCCCTGGAAACCAAGATGACAAAACTGAGGCTGGTGCACTTTGGGCACATCATGAAAAGGCATGAATTGGTGGGGAAAATATAATGCCAGGAAAGGTGGAGGGAAGCAGAAAAGGAGGAAGGCCGCATGCTAGATGGATGGACTCTGTTCTAGAGGTCACAGGTATGGGTTTGCAGGAGTTGGGCAGAGCAGTGGAGGACTGGAGGTCTTGGAGATGTCTCATTTGCAGGGTCGCCATGGGTTGAGATCGATGCCAGGGCAGTTCACAACCACAAATTATGTTGTATATGCTACCTCTATTGATTATACTGGGCTACATTCTGTATTTCTTGTTCCCGGGCCTCAAAGATGGCAACATATACAGCTGACCTGTAACAGTGACCAAAGGTGTCTGTCCAAAATTTGTAGTCTTTGACGGAAGGATTTTTTTTTACTCCCTCACAGTGGAGAAATAACCCGGTTTGGCACTGCTTCAGGGACATAGCTAGGATTTTAGGAAGGGGGGGGAGTCCAGACTAAGTGCCACCATTATAATGGGGCTTGGGTGCGGCGGTGCAGCAGCACACACCATTCATTTTTCTAATGGAGGGGGGGGGGGTCTGGACCCCAAGAACTCCCCCCTTGGCTACGTCCCTGACTGCTTTAACTCTTTGTCTGGCTCAAGGCTATGGAATCCTGGGAGTTGGAGTTCATTGTGGGCCCAGAGCGGAGCAGTTAAAGCGGTGCCAAACTGGGTTAAATCTCCAACGTGGACGCAGCCCCAATTTCACAGGCGTCTTTAGTATGAGCAAAAGAGCACCTGCTGGGTGGCTGCCCTCAGGATTTGGAACTTCCTTGCGCAGGAGGCAGGGCTGGCTCTCCCTCTGCTCTCCTTTTCATCCAGGCAGGCGACCTGCACCCCATTCTATTATTACTATGATTACTATTACTATTATTATTATTATTTCTCGCTTCCTGCCCTCCTGGGAGCCCTGGTCACCTGGGCTGAGGCAGCTGCCTCACTCTCTCTACCTCGCTCTTGCCACCTTGGCCTCATGAGGGGCCAGGCTCCCGC
>NW_024836529.1:0-479 GCF_019175285.1 Sceloporus undulatus
AAGAAGAAGAAGAAGGGGCTCCTGAGCATGTGCAGAGGCCTCAGGGGATAAGCCACTGGGAGAAAAAGTTCCTGGTTGTACCTTATTATTACTATTATTAGTATTAGTATTATTAAATTTTATTTATTTATAAAGACATATAAAGGCAGATTTATAAAGAGTGCTTCAGGGTGTCTCTATATTATAGCATCAGGAAAACTTGTAGGTGTTGTTAAGGTTGGGAAATCCTGTTTGGGGTCACTTCCGACTTTAGGGACTTTACAATCTCCATTATGGGTTCCTTGAAGGTCTCAAACTGCCAAATGCCAAGCACTGAGGCAGAGGCGGCCGTTTTGTGTTCCAGCGGCCATTTTGTGCTCCTTGTGACTGTGGGGAATAATGTTCCAGAACCTTCTCTGAGGCCTCAGTTGAACAGAGGTCTCTCTTTCTCTCCTGAGGCTCCAGAGTCAGAAGGAGGCCAGGCTCCTTGGGCCAAAAGC
>NW_024836529.1:579-1227 GCF_019175285.1 Sceloporus undulatus
GTGACTGTGGGGAATAATGTTCCAGAACCTTCTCTGAGGCCTCAGTTGAACAGAGGTCTCTCTTTCTCTCCTGAGGCTCCAGAGTCAGAAGGAGGCCAGGCTCCTTGGGCCAAAAGGAAGGAAGTGTGTCCCTTTGTGCCTCAGGCCCTCCATTTTGGGGGGAAGGAAGGAAGGAAGGAAGGAAGGAAGGAAGGAAGGAAGGAAGGGGCCTGTAGGGGTCTGAGGAAGGGGAGGCAAGGACCCAGGGCCAGTGGGGAGGCTGGGCTTTGGGGGCTGGGAGAGAGAGGTGGGGAAAGAGACCCTCCTTTGGGCCAAAGCTGGGGAGGGTCCCACCGATCCTTGCCTCCCCCTTTGGGAAAGGAGACCCCCTCAGCCCCCTGGACTCACTCCTGCTACTCATTTCTAGGGCTGGGACTCAGAGAACTTTCCTAGGCATTGTCACTTTCTGCCCTCCATGGCCATTGGCACTGACCTTTCCCCATTGCCTTCCCTCCCTCAGCCCTGTGGACCTCCTCCTCCTTCGCACTAAGAGCAACCCTTCTCTACGGCTGAGGAGACGGACTCTGACCCTGGAAGCTCCGGCCATAAAGGACTGAAGGAGAGTCCTTTGTGGGGCTGCAGGAATCAGGGCCTTTGTACTGAAGGTAG
>NW_024836530.1:0-1227 GCF_019175285.1 Sceloporus undulatus
TGATGCTCCGCCTCCCTCCCAGAAGCCATGGAATGGAGACAAGGAGAGACCTGAAGCTCAGAGGAATGGTGGGCGGAGTCGAGGGCAGGGCTATGCAAATCTTGGACCAATAGGAAGGTCTTTTCCTTCCATTACAATATGTATTCAATATTTGTTGCCATTTGTTCAGTTCGATTTCTGACACTTTTAATACATCAGCTCTGATTCTATGAGTGAGAGTTCCTGCATGGCAGAATGGGGCCAGATCGAAGGGCCCTCAGGGTCTATTCCAGCTCTGATTCTATGAGTGAGAGTTCCTGCATGGCAGAACGGGGCCAGATCGAAGGGCCCTCGGGGTCTATTCCAGCTCTGATTCTATGAGTGAGAGTTCCTGCATGGCAGAACGGGGCCAGATCGAAGGGCCCTCGGGGTCTATTCCAGCTCTGATTCTATGAGTGAGAGTTCCTTCATGGCAGAACAGGGCCAGAATGGCCCTCAGGGTCTCTTCCTACTCTCATTTCTCATGATTTTCCTCCATTATTACTATGTCCCATCTTAGCCGTCTAGCTCAGTGGTTCCCAACCTTTCTAATGCCGCAACCCTTTAATACAGTTCCTCATGTTGTGGCGGCCCCCAGCCATACCATTATTTTCATTGCTATGTGCAGATATGTGTTTTCCAGTGGTCTTAGGCCACCCCATGAAAGTGTCGCCCAAAGGGGTCCTGACCCATAGGTTGGGATCCACTGGCCTAACTGATGCCTATGTCCTCTGGTCTCCTTCATGGCTGGCTTCCTGGTTTTATTCATATTATATGCATGAAAACACCGTTATATCAGGGTTTTTTTTTTTACAAAGAAAGCAATCTGACACAATGTTTAACCTCAAAATCCAAATGTCTCTCGTATTCCATAGAGTTCCTTCAGTGATCACTCCTCTGTTTCCCTTTCGCTTCCAAACTCTATCAAAATACTTGACTTATAACCTTGTCACCAGTTTCCTGGAACAATATTACGAGGTTTATCTCTGTTCACACTAATAAGATACTAATAAGATATAAACCCTCTTTTCTTGTCCTGCATCTCATTTCCAAACCCTCTTACAACCATCTCCTATGGGAAACCCACTCCTCCTCAATCACTTCAACATCTTTAGTAATGAATCGATCCGTCCGCTTATCCATTTCCATGATTTCTATCGTCTTTTTATTCACCGCTCATCCATTTTAGGTGGCTTTTCCAATTCTGAG
>NW_024836531.1:0-1227 GCF_019175285.1 Sceloporus undulatus
TCAGTCTTACAAGTAAAAGTGACTCCAAGGGAAAGAGATGGAGAAACCGTCAGGGAGGAGGAGGGGTAAGGATACCTCAAATGGGTTTTTAAAAGGCTCTTCAATGCCTTTTGAGGCCTGACTGCTTCTTTCTTCCTCGAGACATCTTGCTGATGCATTTCATCTATGGAAACAGGCTGTTGCCATATTCCTCCAGGTGTTGGCCCATAGGTTTTACCTTTCCTCTGAGATGTTGTCTTTCATTCTTTAATGTTTTGCATCCGCAGGGTTCATTTCTATCATGTTGTGATAGTGTCCTTTGAAGGCGGCGTCTGTCCAGGTGTTTCCATGAATTCACTGCGTTTTCACAATGACCTTGTGAATGAGAAATCAGGCACGGCTGTCGCATGGGATTGATCCAACGAAGGGGGCTTTAGGTGGGAGGAATACTCAGCTGGGTTTTAATGGACTTTCTCCAAGTCTCATTGGTTGGAACAGACTTCTTGAAAATTGATTGTTATTGGGCCATTGCTTGGAGAAGAGAGGAAGAGGCTTCCTTTCCTGGCCCTGGGGCTCAGAGACTTGGCCAGAGCGCCTGCCTTCCTTCCTTCCTTCCTTCCTTCCTTCCTTCCTTCCTTTTCTTTTTCTCCAGCAGCAAAAGACGTGGGCTACAGACGTGGTCCTTGCTCCAGATGGAAACGTAGGAGGCCTGGGTTGGGGATGATGGGGCTGCTTTCTCTGGCTGGCTATTTCCTTCAAGTCTTCCTTCCTCGGCTGCAGCAGTGCTTAGGGATGTCTTCATCCTTTGAATTCTTCTGAAGATCTGACTGGATGCTGCAAAGCAAAGAAGGGCAATGGCGTTTACCTCAGGCTTACAAGCAAAAGGGACCACAAGAGAAAGAGAAGGAGATAAAGTTAAGGAAGAGGTTGGAGGAGATGTAAAAATACCTCCATGGGTTTTTGAAAGGCTCTTTAACGTCTTTCAGGCTTGGCTGGTCCTGTCTTCTCCTAGACATCTTGCTGATGCATTTTCTCAGTGAAAACTGAAGGCATCGCAGTGTTGTTTATAAGGACTCATGAAATGACTCACCTGGAAGAATCTGAAATTTTACAAAGATAAATCAATTATTCGATAATTGAAAAAAGAATGACGCAACTGTGAAACCACAACAATCTGATGAAGTCAGACACCACTGAGCACTTCCCTCTTCCCATTTACCTCTTATGAAGGGAATTCCTTGCAGAGTG
>NW_024836532.1:0-531 GCF_019175285.1 Sceloporus undulatus
TGGAGCATCAGACTGAAGTCACAATGAGCCAATCTCAATCTCTCAGGCAACGAGCATCAGACCGAGGTAATGGGCTGGTCTTATTCCTTCAGGTATGGAGCACCAGTCTGAAGTGACAATTGTCCCATCTAAATCCTTCAGGGAAGGAGCATCAGACTGAGGTCACAATGGGCCAGTCTCAAAATGGCAGCTGGATAACAAAATGGCCACCTCAACCTTAGTGCTTCACAGCTGGCAGTTTGAGGCCTTCAGGAAACCCATAATGGAGGATGTAAGGTCCCTAAAGTCAGAAGTGACCCCAAACAGGATTTCCCAACCTTAACAATACCTAAAGGTTTTCCTGATTCTCTATTATAGAGACTCCCTGAGATAGTCAGTATTCGCAAGCAAAGGAGGGCCAAGAGAGCCCTGGAGAGCCCTGCCTTGCGGTGGTTCTGGATCTCTGGTGCCCAACAAACTACA
Organism: Sceloporus undulatus; assembly: GCF_019175285.1. Taxonomy (NCBI): domain Eukaryota; kingdom Metazoa; phylum Chordata; class Lepidosauria; order Squamata; family Phrynosomatidae; genus Sceloporus; species Sceloporus undulatus. Next base: position 463 of record NW_024836532.1, read on the forward strand.
GATCCCAGGATTCCACAGGAAGGAGCCAGGAGAGTTAACACAGTTTCGAACTGGAATATTTCTGCAGTG
>NW_024836532.1:631-1227 GCF_019175285.1 Sceloporus undulatus
ATGGTCTGGTTTGTCAACTTCCTTCATGCGTAAAAATCTCTTAATAAGGAAACTGGGGAGACTTTTAAAACCTCCCAAAGGAGCTACTTTTGGCCTTTTTTTGGCCTCAGAGAAGGTTCTGGAACATTATTCCTCTAAGTCACAAGCAACACACAAAATGGCCACCAGAACATAAAATGTGAGTCTGTGGCAGGGGGCAGGGTCTTCCAGCTGTTCTGCCCCCATTGGCCAGCCTCAAAAAGAGGAGGAGTTTCTGCTTCTCTATTTAGCTCTGTGCGCGGAAGAGTGAGTGAGGAGCCGAGTGTCAGAGAGAGAAAGACAGGAAGGAAGGAAGGAAGGAAGGAGAGAGAAAGGGGAGTGAAGTGACAGCAGAGAGACAAGGCCTGGAACCACTAGGCTTCCCTGCTGCCCTGAGGTCTGGCTTGGGTCTACTGCTGCTGCTGCTGCTTTCCTTTGTCTGCTGCCATTAAGGAGGGGAGGAAGGAGGCCCAGCAGTCCTTCTAGGCATGGCCCACTCTCTCTGAAGGTGGAAGAGTGGGACTCCCCAAAGGGATTTCAATGCTTTTAATGGTGGCTCTCATGCTGTAGTGGTGGTG
>NW_024836533.1:0-1227 GCF_019175285.1 Sceloporus undulatus
CCCTCCCTTCCAACACTTTCGCATTTCCCCCCAAAACCAGCACACTGGGACCAGTTAAGGAACCTTATTTCTACTTCTTTACTTCCCAAGCATCAACTGAGCCAAAACATGTGTAAAAGGAGCATCAAGTAGTAGATACTCTAAGGAGATATCTATTACAAATAACAAAATATTAATAAAATATAAGTCATGCAAGATATTAAGAATCTTGCAGGTACAATATTTGTAAGTATATAATATGCAATTCATAAAAGCTATTAAAACAATAAATAAACCCAAACGTCCAATTCTGAGACTAACTTCCAAGATCCGCTCTTTAACTCTCTGTCTCTCGATCTCCAACTGACACAATTCCCCCAACTGTCTCTTGGTCTCTCAGGCCTTATATCTCCTTCTCACAGAAGCTTCCAGAAGGACCTGTATCTTGCTCTCTGATTGGTCAAGTGAGCCTTCCGTAGCAGTGATGTCATTCTGTGTGGGATGTGCGAGGGACAGGGATTCCAGCCAATGACAGAGTGTCCTCAGGAGGACTTCTTCTGCTCCTAAAAGAGCATTGAACCCATGGCTTTGAGACAGAGCTGCTCCTCGATTTTGATGCAGTGAGGCTCCTGGTTTTGGAGCCATCATGAAAAGAAGCCATTCCTAATGATTCAATATGTGGTTTTCCTATTTTTATTGTCAATTATGGGAAGAGGGCCCTCTAGTGTTCTCTGCTTTTTGTGGTAAAGGAATTTGACCAAACAGACTGGAAATCAAGTACACGAATAATAAAACTTGGATGATTGGGAGAGGCTGCCCTAGACTTATATCAGTTTAGTGAAGCAGATTGTCAGGACCTTCATGGAAAACCTTTCATGTGCTAAAAAAGTCTACCATCACACAAGAAATATAGATGACAGGAACAAAGATTGTGGCCTTGTCTTTTCCTTCTCACACCTTTCTTGAAGATCCAGGGAGCTAAGGAAAAGAGAAGGGAGGATATTCCAATATATCCCACTCTACTGATATCCTGAAGGGATCCAATCATATTTGGGATGCTCTGTGTTCTTCCTCCCCTTTTGCTCAGTCTGTCTCTGGATGAGGGCTATTTTCTATTGCAGATCTCCTTTAGAGATATGGCAATGTTCCTCACTGAGGAGGAATGGCCACTCTTGAGTACAAAGCAGACATTTTTGTAGACTGAGGTGATGATGGAAACCTATGAGAATGTGTCCTCTCTGAGTAAGG
>NW_024836534.1:0-1227 GCF_019175285.1 Sceloporus undulatus
GCATCCCAATATCCCAACCCGCCTAAAATACAATTAAACAATTCACAATTAAAACATACTTTGAAATAAGAACAAACCGAAGAGTGACTACAGGAAGACCACAGTTGTATGTAGAGAGATCTTGTAGCACCTTTGAGACTAAATGAAAGAAAGCTATATATGAGCTTTATATATATATACATAATTTTATATATAAATCTATTATGTATGTATGTATGTATGTATATATAAAGAGAGAGATTTAGAATTTATAAATTATATATTGGCCATTTCACAAATACAAACAAAAATCCATCAGTGATCCACTTATTGGCCACATGAAATGCAGAATAGATTTTTAGAAGCTTTCGAAGCTCCATGGCTTCTTCCTCAGGAAAGATGTTTCAAAGCAAACAGGAGAAGAAGAAGAAGAAACAACTGGAGATGTTGGTCAGATGCCTCCATTTTGTTGTTTCAGTCCTTAGTAAAGGGCTCTCCCTCATAACATCTTTTCTAAGGACAGAAGCAACAAAAGGCAGGCATCTGACTGACATCTCCAATTGTTTTGTTTTTCCTTCTCCTGTTTGCTTTGTAACATCTTTCCTGAGGAAGAAGCCCATGGAGCTTCAAAGCTTGCAGCAAGAATATTGTGCATTTCGGATGGCCAGTAAAGGGATAACTGGAGGATTTGTTAAATGGCCAAGACAGCTACCTCTGCATTATACACACACACACACACACACACACTTTATAAGTTCTACATCTATAATTCTATATTATAGATTGATTTAGACATATAAATATAATACAATTGTATATGTACAGTGCTACCTCGGGTTACGAAATTAATTCGTTCCGCCGTTCCGTTCGTAACCCGATAATTTCGCAACCCGAAAAGGCTTTCCGTTAGTGCTGGAAAGCCGCTAGCCGCGCTTTGCGTTTGAATTTCGCACCGAAATAAATTTCGTAACCCGAAAAAAATATCGTAACCCGGAACAGTTTTTTCCAATCTAACTTTTTCGTACCCCGGAAATTTCGTAACGCGATCATTTCGCATCCCGGGGCACCACTGTACATTGTGCATTTCAGTTGGCCAACACAGGTATCACTGGATATGTGTGTGTATGATACAGTGTGTGTTTCTTTCCCTGTATTGTGGGAGCCTTGTGTAGCTATTATCTTTGGTTTCATAATTTATATGTTATTCATCATGTGTATGGTTTATTGATATCTATGATTTAGGACATA
>NW_024836535.1:0-450 GCF_019175285.1 Sceloporus undulatus
CCGCCACCCGGCTTCCCTGCGGAGGCGGCGGCGGAGGCCAAGCTGCTCCGCCGAGGGAGTTCAGGTAAGTAAGGGGAAGGGAAGGGAGGAGGGAAGCGAGGGAGGGGTGGGTGAAGGGACTTTTGTCCCAATAGCGGCGTGCATTGGGACAAATATGCTTTGAGCATACGCGGATTTTGTTATACACGGGGGGGGGGGGGGACCGGAACGGATCCCCCTCGTATAACAAGGATCCACTGTAGTCTCCATTCTGTTCCCATCCCGCCCCCTTTTGTTCCACACCGGGAGCATCCTAAGAGGCTGTTCAATAAGCTCCAAAGAGTGTTTACCAGGGAATTCTAGCAATTGGGAGCAGCTCCTTAAAAATGTCCTTTTCTGTATGCTTGTCACCTCCAAAGCAAAGAATAGTGGAAGGTCTCAGTTGAACGGAATGGACAGGTTCACATGGGA
>NW_024836535.1:550-1227 GCF_019175285.1 Sceloporus undulatus
CTTGGCCTCCAGCACCGACACCTGCCCCTTCTGCAGTGGCGGCGGCCTGGAGAAGGCCAGATGCCGGCACGGGAGGCCTTAAAGGCCTCCAGCGCGGCAGCCCTCCTCCCTCGCCGCCGTTGTGGCAAAGGCCCGGTGGCGGTGCTGTTGGGGGCCAAGAGGCCTCCAGTACCGCCATCGCGCCCTTGCACGGCGGCGGCAAGGAAGCCGAGGCTTGGCCTCCGCCACCGCCACCCGGCTTCCCTGCGGAGGCGGCGGCGGAGGCCAAGCTGCTCCGCCGAGGGAGTTCAGGTAAGTAAGGGGAAGGGAAGGGAGGAGGGAAGCGAGGGAGGGGTGGGTGAAGGGACTTTTGTCCCAATAGCGGCGTGCATTGGGACAAATATGCTTTGAGCATACGCGGATTTTGTTATACACGGGGGGGGGGGGGGACCGGAACGGATCCCCCTCGTATAACAAGGATCCACTGTAGTCTCCATTCTGTTCCCATCCCGCCCCCTTTTGTTCCACACCGGGAGCATCCTAAGAGGCTGTTCAATAAGCTCCAAAGAGTGTTTACCAGGGAATTCTAGCAATTGGGAGCAGCTCCTTAAAAATGTCCTTTTCTGTATGCTTGTCACCTCCAAAGCAAAGAATAGTGGAAGGTCTCAGTTGAACGGAATGGACAGGTTCACATGGGA
>NW_024836536.1:0-1227 GCF_019175285.1 Sceloporus undulatus
TTCAACACTTCAGAATTCAGTCCAGGAAATAAACTTTAAATTCTGCAAGCTACAGCCTTTGAGATCCAGTTTGTCTCGGATTCTTTCAATATAATATAAAATACTGTATGATAAACAATATAAATTAGGCCATTTCTGGAATATTATTGATTGATTAAGATACTGAGTATCTCAACATGTATAGTACATTTAGTCACCAATGAATCATTTAGCCATATCTCACCTAATTTCAGAGGCAAATTTCCTTTTTAAAAACCAGTTCTGGGGAGTCCTCTGGGCTCGGGGCCACTAGGCTTACCCTCAATTTAGGTCCAGAGATATTCTGCCATATCCCCAGCATTTCACAGACTGGGAAAGCAAGACACATGTGGACAAGCAACACCAGAAGGCGGTCCAGATGGCCAAAGTTGTTAATTATAATGTTCACACAAGTGAGGAAGGGTACAGATGTTGGTTTTTGCTCCAACTCCTGGCAAGGGCAAGATCCTGCCCCCTTCCCTCCTCCCCTCTTCCCTCTTTTGAGTTGATGGGATGCACACTCTTTTGAACTTGGAACACATTTTGCAGCAACTGAACTGACCTGAGGAGAAGGGGGAAAGTGGGAGGAGGAGAGTGAAATAGGACATTTTCAAAGGCCCCTCAAAAAAATGAGGTGATAGAGGATTAACCAGGACTCTCTCTGCCAAACTGCGATAGTATGTTCTCTGCTTGCTTTCTTGAGCCGGCCCAGACACAGATGAAACTAACAGTCAGGATGGCAACTTACCAAAGAGTTATTGTACCTCTGTTGGAGCCCAGCTCCCTCTGCTTGGCCTTCGTGTTGGCCATCATGTGGGAAGAGGGATCCTGGTGGCCCTGCACTTCGGTCACTTCCAACAAAAGACACTCCAAAGCTGTGTACAAGGTGTCCAAGACGAAGTTCCTGAGAAAAGAGACAAGGGTTAGGCTTGGTTTGGCTAGAAACCCTGCAGCACTCAAAGGCAGTGTATCATCATGACTTATCTTTCACAAAGAGGAGGAGCGGGAGGACCTGCTTTATGTCCCAGGTGGAGAAGCTGTAGCTCCTGGGTTGCATAAGAGCTACATTACCTTAGAGATCTGATCTATGGCCTCCCCTCATCATGGCCCCCTCCCCATTTAGACACTGGTCAAAATAATTATTTCATTTTTGTAGATGATACTATTTCTCTAAGCTTAACTGCTGTTTTTGTTATGTCAGTCATAGCA
>NW_024836537.1:0-1227 GCF_019175285.1 Sceloporus undulatus
AAGTGGTTCCATTTGGAAGGGGGGTAGTTTTCTTCCCAGTAAGCTACGTTCATTTGCTCTTCTATGATGGCACCAATGCAACAAGAAGGGGAAGTCTTTTTCAGCCCCCTCCCCAAATAATAAATTATACCTAACAGAAGTTTTGGGGTTCTACACTGTGTGGAGGGCAAACCTTTTAGCTTGTTGGCCTTGTCGGCAGCTAACCTGAGTAGAAGTATTTTGTCCCTTTAGAATAGGAGGAAACGAAAGCTGTGCAATCATAAAACAGTGGGGCCTCAGGGAAAATACAGTGGTTGTCTTGGTGGGGGTCATATTCAGCCCATGGATCAGACAGACTGCCCCTAACCTAAGCCTCAGGAGAGATACTCCAACCCTGCAGAATGGGGGAGACGCATCCAAAAGCTGGAGCAGCACAGAACGACAGTGCTACAGGAATGTGGTCACCTGGCAAAGAAACGTGGCTTGGCCTCAAGGTCTGTTTCCTGGGATGAAAGAGACACCCTATCCTTCTTCTACAAGCAGGAGGCCTGAAGCATTGACTCAGATCAGTTGGAAGGGATCCTAAGGGCCATCCAATCTACTGATAAAGCACACCCCTAAGCAGTGGCCATCCAATCTGTCTTTAAAGACCTCCAAAGATGGAGACTCAACTGCCATTGGAGGCAGTCCATAAGGAAGGAGGATCAAGTCTATGAAAGCTCATGGTGCCAATTTCATTCTTTCTTTCAGTTAGTCTCAAAGGTGCTAAAAGATTCTCTTGCATACAAAAGATCTGTGGCCACCCAAAACTGGAAACTAGGACTCCTGTAACACCACCCACAGTTTGACCCATGTGTTTTCTCACCCATGGCTGTCCAGGCAAGGCCCATCACCACCCCAGGGGGAGTCATGTTATACATCCGATCCACAGTGAAGATGGGTTTCCCAACAAAGTCTTGGAGGTTTTCGGGTGTCACTTGAACTTTCTCTGCTTCCCCGCTTACAATTTTGTACGCTGATTTCCGCAACACCTGGAAGGTTGGGGCAGGGGAGAAAGAGGAGGAGGAAGAAGAAGAATTAAGGCTGAGAGGAAAGAACCAGTGCATGCACACTGGCCTGTTATAGACAGCCAAAATAAAGCTGCTTCGAGTCACAGTGGAGATATGGTGTTTTCAATGATCCAGCCCTAAGGACTGGAGCATGGCTTTGGTGAGGCTTCTGGACTCTTAGGACGCATGCATCATTGAA
>NW_024836538.1:0-1227 GCF_019175285.1 Sceloporus undulatus
TGAGCGCCGGTGTGACTATACATTCTGCACTGAATACACTTCGCGCGAATGCGTATTGGCCAATTTGAATCCTGCCAATTCGTAGGGGCTCCCAGGTATGATCGTATTGAGCGAAATAACGTTAATTCGAACCGCCCAGTGCTGAAGTCCCCCAGTTCAAGACTCATCTGATAAGGGCCTATGATTCTATGATTCTATGATTCTATGATTCTATGAATCCTCAAGTAATCTCGGCCGTGCGGTGTGGTTTCACTGGGTTTCTATGGGTATTGTATATAACCAATATGTGGGATAGCTCCTCAGTTGCTGAAAACTCATAAACTTCAGGCTCTCTAAAGTACACTTTGCCCATCACTGAATCGTAATAGAGAAACACGTCGGGAGGGTTTGTTTTGCGTGTCTGTATATTATAATTCATGGCTTTCACAATATTGGGGATGTCCTTGTAATACCCTTTCTTCAGCTGGAACTCCCAGTCCTTTGAGTCTTTGGTCAACTGAAGCACCATATGTTCTGTAACCGTGAACCAGCTGTTGGGGTACTGTATCTCTGCTAGCCCCACTTCCCATTCTCCTTGCAGATCTAAAGGTTGAGCCAACTGTATCGTGAAATTGGAATTTGTATTATGCGGATAGGCATCTAGACTGGTGTTACTGGGCAGAGTAATATAAAACCCGCCACTCATTTCTCTCGCTCCTTTGATTTCTGTTCAGGATCCATGAGCTCTGAAATGGCTACCCAGCTGTTAAATTTATCAGGCCACCCTAACCACTTCACCAAGTGGTATTTTTTCTTCTTCTTCATGGTCTCTGCGAATCATACAAATTGGTTTTACTGCGCCTGCGCAGTACTGTCGGAAACTTCTGGAATCACTGGGCAAAGTACACTTTGCAACATAAGGCAACTTTTTGGCGGTAGCTCTGCCCACTCTTCATAAGGCCCCTGCCTTCCCGCTCTTTCCCCAGTTCCTTCTTTCGGCCGCGTTAGCTGTTGTTGGAACTTCGCTCATCGCTCTTCTCCGTTTAGAATCACTGGCTATTTGACTTCAAACCGTTCTTGACCATTCTCTTGCTGACCTCCCCCATTGTACTTCGACTTCAGACTGTCTGACTCCGTCTGTTCATTCCCATACTGGCTTTGTCGACCCGGAAAGATGTTGCCTCCATTCAAAAAGTGCGATGTCTGCGGGGGCAAACTCCCGGTTCAGGACCCGCACTCGTCTTGTTT
>NW_024836539.1:0-719 GCF_019175285.1 Sceloporus undulatus
GACTTGCCTAAGGTCACTCAGTGGGTTTCTGTGGCCAAGAGGGCATTTGAACCCTGGGCTCCAGGGTCATAATCCAATGCTCCAGCCACTAAACCACACTGGCTCTTTCTTGAGGCTTTGTTGTTTTTTTGTGGTGTGGCTCCAAGTCATTGTCAACTTCTGGGGAACCTCTTCTGGGGTTTTCTTGGCAAGAATTGTTCAGAGGAGGTTTGCCATTGCCTTCCCTGAGGCTGAGAGAGTGTGGCTTCTTGCCCAAGGGACCCAGCTGGTTTCATGGAGGAGTGGGGCACTGGACTCTGGCCTCCAGAGTTGTAACCCAACACTTAAACCACTGCACCACACTGCCTCCCATTCCCATGTACAACCTGGGAAATAATTGCAGACTTTTTCTCTTCTTCATGTGTGTCTTCAATTCAATTCCAACTTATGGCAACCCTAAGTCAACCTTATCATGGGTTTTTTTGGCAGGTTTCTTCAGAGAGGGGTTGCCATTGCCATCCTCTGAGGCTGAGAGAGTGTGACTTGCCAAGGGTCACCTAAGTCCAAAACACACTGCAGCAATAATCCAATCTGAGAGCGCTTTAACTGCCCTGGCCCAGTGCTAGGGAATCCTGGGAAATGGAGTTTATTGGGGCACCAGAGGTCTCTGACAGAAAAGGCTCAATGTCTCAGAAAACTACATTTCTCAGAATTCCCTAGCACTGAGCCAGGGCAGTTAA
>NW_024836539.1:819-1227 GCF_019175285.1 Sceloporus undulatus
TCAGATTGGATTATTGCTGCAGTGTGTTTTGGACTTAGGTGACCCTTGGCAAGTCACACTCTCTCAGTCTCAGAGGATGGCAATGGCAACCCCTCTCTGAAGAAACCTGCCAAAAAAACCCATGATAAGGTTGCCTTAGGGTTGCCATAAGTTGTCAATGACTTGAAGACACACATGAAGAAGAGAAAAAAGCTCTGCAATCATTTCCCAGGTTGTACATGGGAATGGGAGGCAGTGTGGTGCAGTGGTTTAAGTGTTGGGTTACAATTCTGGAGGCCAGGGTCCAGTGCCCCACTCCTCCATGAAACCAGCTGGGTCCCTTGGACAATAATTCACACTCTCTCAGCCTCAGGGAAGGCAATGCAAACCTCCTCTGAACAATTCTTGCCAAGAAAACCCCAGAAGAGG
>NW_024836540.1:0-670 GCF_019175285.1 Sceloporus undulatus
GGGGTGTCCTTGAGGCTTGAAGCCCCAAGGACACCCCTTTTCAGGCTGCGGGGAAGCGGCATTTTGCCGCTTCCCCGCAGCCTGAATAGCGGCAGATCGGGGCCTCAGCGGCTGCCAGTGTAGCCACTGAAGCCCCAATACTCCAGGGAAAGGGGTTGAACCTTCCCAGGGATAATAAGAGCTGGTTGCAAACACAGTGTGTTTGTACGTCTTCATATTTAAGCATATTTCATTGATAACACATGGGAAAAGTAATTTGCTCCCCTGCAGTTAGACAAATTAATAATTACTTGTGAAGTTGAAGGTTTTCATGGCCGGCATCCATAGTTTTTTGTTGGTTTTTTGGGCTATGTGTCCATGTTCTAGAAGAGTTTCTTCCTGACGTTTCGCCAGCATCTGTGGCTGGCATCTTCAGCGAATCCTTGCCTAGAAAAAGTTGTGTGTGTGTGTGTGTGTGTGCGCGCGCGCACACGCGTGTACACACACACACACACACACACACACATACTGTGTGAGCCTGGGAATGCAGGAGCGATTTGTATGTGTACTGAGGCCAGCCATCAACACAGAACAATACACATGCAAATCACTCCTGCATTCCCAGGCTCACACAGCATATATATACCCAACTTTTTCCAGGCAAGCATTCTCCGAAGATGCCAGCCACAGA
>NW_024836540.1:770-1227 GCF_019175285.1 Sceloporus undulatus
GGGGTGTCCTTGAGGCTTGAAGCCCCAAGGACACCCCTTTTCAGGCTGCGGGGAAGCGGCATTTTGCCGCTTCCCCGCAGCCTGAATAGCGGCAGATCGGGGCCTCAGCGGCTGCCAGTGTAGCCACTGAAGCCCCAATACTCCAGGGAAAGGGGTTGAACCTTCCCAGGGATAATAAGAGCTGGTTGCAAACACAGTGTGTTTGTACGTCTTCATATTTAAGCATATTTCATTGATAACACATGGGAAAAGTAATTTGCTCCCCTGCAGTTAGACAAATTAATAATTACTTGTGAAGTTGAAGGTTTTCATGGCCGGCATCCATAGTTTTTTGTTGGTTTTTTGGGCTATGTGTCCATGTTCTAGAAGAGTTTCTTCCTGACGTTTCGCCAGCATCTGTGGCTGGCATCTTCAGCGAATCCTTGCCTAGAAAAAGTTGTGTGTGTGTGTGTGTGTG
>NW_024836541.1:0-1227 GCF_019175285.1 Sceloporus undulatus
CCCTGTTGGGAAATTGTCTAATTTCCATTCCATCAGTATTCCCAATCGATATCAAGGAGGTCAGAATTCCATGTGAACCTCCCTGAGGCTTTAATGGTTTCTAATGTTGCTAACTGATTTATTGCAACAAATGTTCTGTCTCGTTTTCATTTCATTCTTAATATATTAATTTTGTTTATCTTGCTGTTTTTATCTGAATTTTGGAGATTGTTTTGAGTGCTCATTTTGTGACAGGGCAATTTATTAATATATATAATAAAGACATATTTTGTTGTTGTTAAAAGAGCACATTTTATTATCCACTACAGAAGAATGCCAATTACAGATGGCATATAGCATAGCAATTCTTATATTATGTGAGTAGCACTTGCTTAAGCAAATAATCCCACTGAAGTCAATGTGACTTCACAGTGCTTCTCAACATAACCAATTAGAATATTTATTGTGTCATGCCTCTGTGCTACAGGAGCTAGCTTCGCCTCATTTCATATGAATATTGCATTACTTCTTCGCTTGTCGGTGAGAAATTATTGCACATCAACTATAGCAGTCTGCTGTTGCCAGTCTTGGGAAATTGCAAGCAACCTTAGTTTTACATAAAGTAGACCAAAACCAGGTCAATAAGTAGCTTTTTCTTAAATGTCCTGTCCACTCTAGAAATCTACCAGATTCACCCCCCCCCCAAAAAAAAAAACCCTATAAAAATGTGGTGTTTTTTAAAAAAACGTGTTGCATTCATAATACATTTTCCATTCTGTTCCCCAACAGAAAATATGTATTTACCCTCTGTCAAATGGAAAACAAGTCCTGTGCATTATATGTAACAAGATTAATGAGCCTCCACACTTACTTCTTAAGCACATTTTATAGGAAAGCAGTCACTTTGAGTCCAAGGAACTCTTTTGTAGTGTTTATTACACTTCTGCATTTGATTTTGTTTGGCAGGTTAGGGCAACAAATTTACATATAATGGAAGATTGCCTAAGATACCATGATTGCCTATTTTTATGTTATTGCATTCTTAATAAATCATTTGTGACCAAAAAAAGCCCCCCTCCCCCCCAAAAATAAAAATAAAATAAAATACACACACAAAAGAAACCTGGGTTCTTACATCAGAATGGTTTGAAATAGACAGCAGTTTCTTTATGGTCAGTTTTGATGTATGTGTGTGTGTGTCTCTGTTGTTATGTGCCTTCAAACTGGCTTTGAGTTACGGTATCCCTA
>NW_024836542.1:0-1227 GCF_019175285.1 Sceloporus undulatus
AGGGGACAGAGATCATTGTGACACAGGAGGAAGAGGCAGGGCCAAAAGGCCACGTGGAGCCCTGGCTATATAAGGAGAGTGACTCAAGTCACAGTGAGGGGTTGTTGTGATGGTGGATGGTGGACAGTATTGGAGTTGCATGAACTTCTGAAGAATAAAAGCCTCCTTTGTAAGACGTTTGTTTTCAGTATCTCTTCACTGACACTGAAGGGGAGAGGTGTTTCTCCAGCTTGCAAGCAGCTGACTGCATCTCCGAAGTTGGAGACTCTGGTGCAAGATGTTGACTTGGTAACCCATGGACTGTGCAACTACGCTAACAGAAACATGGAAAGCTGGAGAAAGATAGACTCACAGACACTAAGAGAAGATGTATTTGGTGGACTACAGTTAGAGGAAGCACTAGAGAAAAGAAGAAGTCCCAGCAGATTGGAAGAGGGCAAATGTTGTCCCATTTCAAAAAGGGGGGAAAAGAGAACCCAAAAACTTACTGCCCAGTCAGCCTGACATCAATACCAGGAAAGATTCTAGAGTAGATCATTAAACAGTTTGTAAGCATTTAGAAAGAAATGCCATAATAACTAAGGAGCTTATCGCACAGGGCTCCAGGAATGCTATTGGCATGGGATGAAAGGGGGCATGATGGGAATGGAACAGGGTTATTACCCATTTTATCGCACACCAGAAAGCGGAAGTTCCTGTTCCGTTCCAAATCAGTGCCAGAGAGGTCAATTTTCAGGAACTGTTTAGAACAGTTCTCTACGGGACAGATTTGGAATGGAAAAGGGAATTCCAGTGGCATCGGCGGTGTTCCAGCGTGTGATAAAATGGGTGATAGCCACGTTCAGTTCCCATCACACCCCATTTCGTCCCGTGTCAATAGCGTTCCTGCAGCCCCGTGCAATAAGCTCCTAAAACTCAACTCAGGACTTCAACAAGGTCCTCTTGATATTTTTGCAAAGTAGCTAGTAAAATCCTAAGGGTGCTCACCAATGATCCAGCGGTCGCGATCCAGCTTCAGGCGGTCTTGGATGAAACGGATTATCTGGACCCATTTCAAACTGGCTTCCGGGCGGGTTACGGGGTTGAGACGGCCATGGTCGCCTTGGTCGATGATCTCCGTCTGAGCATCGACAGGGGAAGCGTGTCCCTGTTGGTACTCTTGGACATCTCAGCGGCTTTCGATACCATAGACCATGGTATCCTTCTGGGGCGCCTCGCGGAGGTGGG
>NW_024836543.1:0-1227 GCF_019175285.1 Sceloporus undulatus
AAATAAGAGACCAGACGCATAAATGGGTTGTAAAATGGGCCACTTTATTGAATTAACCTATTTAACTGTCTTCTTGAAAACCTGTAAAAATTTAAGGGCACAACCAATTCCTCAGACCACCTCCTCACCTTCCCCTGGGCGAAACACCTGAGCTCCGTGGAAAAACCCATGACTGGTTTGCTCCACAGCCAGCTCGCATCTGGAACGCCAACCTGAGATTTCCTCACTCAACTCACAGGACTTGATTGAGGGTTACATCCCAGGTTAGCCCTAAGGAAGGTCTCTCTCCTTCTCAGTCTCAAGACCTAAAGAGAAAGTTTAAGAGGCCTAACCTTCTCCCCAAGCGGGTGCCACAGGTGTTCACCTGACAACTAATTCTCCCCCATCAACAGCCAGTGACCACCTATTTAAGTCCACACTTAAGCCAATTTTCCAAGTCCCTGAATAACAGTGTGAAGTAGGTGAAAAACTCTTGGAAAGGGGAGAAAATTCCTACCTGGCCCTTAAAGCGACCAACACAGCCACACTGAAGTCGAGGCAGGAGGGTGGGACAACAATTGCAAAGAGGGATAAGGAAGGGTGGTGCTGGCTTAAATAGCCTCAGCTCCACCCCCAACCCTTCCCTGATGTGCTGTAGAAACACCATATCTAATTGGCTGCTGGCCTCATTCAAGAGGGCAGCAAATGCACATCTCCAGCCATGATGGCTGGGGAATGTGGATAATCAACACTTTGTACTTGGGCCAGAAACTAATTGGCAGCTAGTGGAGTTAGTTTAAGATCAGTGTAATGTGATCACTCCTGGATGTACCCATAACCAGTCTGGCTGTCATATTCTGAACCAGTTGGAGTTTCTGGACTTGATATAAAGGTAGCCCAATGTATAGCACATTACAGTAGTCCAGCCTCAAGGTTACTAGCACATGCCCCACCATCTTTCTTTTCCTCTGATTCTGGGAAGAGGTGAAGCTCACATACCAGCAGAAGCTGATAACAGGCACTCCATTGCATCTATCTGAGCTGACATGTTGAGAAGTGGATCCAGGAGCACTCTCAAACTGCAAACACAGTCTTTCAGGGGGAGTGTAACCCCATCCAGAACTGGTTGACACACTACCAGCCCCAGATTAGGACCTTGATAGTAAGCATCACTATCTTGTCTGGATTCAATTTCAATTGTTTTTTTCTTCTTCCAGCCCATTACCTCCTCCAAGCATTCATTCAGAG
>NW_024836544.1:0-1227 GCF_019175285.1 Sceloporus undulatus
CGAAGTTAAAAGAATGGAACATCATTAAGGAAATAAAAAGAAGATTCAACATTAACATCTGGCCAAAATAAAATTAAGACCGTCCAAGTGTTCTATGCTAAACTGTATAAAGGATCTCAAACGTCTAGAGCCAAAATAGAGTAGTTTTTGGGAAAAGCTGACTTAAAACAACTTTCAGACCAACAAAGAAATATATTAAATGGAGCGATCACAACAGCAGAAATCATGGAAGTAATAATAAAAAGTTAAAAAGGGGAAACACCAGGAATGATGACTTCACCGCCAGTTATTATAAAGTATTTGAGGATCAATTTTTAACACCACTCAAATTAACAATAAATGTCATCAAAGAAAACCATTATCCTGAAATAAGGAAACAAGCTAATATAACTTTGCTGTTAAAAGAAGATAGAGATGCAACTGAGGTAAAGAGCTATAGGCTAATTTCCTTATTAAAAATGGATTATAAATTATTTTCTGTAATTTTGGCCAATAGACTCAAAAAAGTTCTTAAACACTGGATTCATAAGGACCAATCGGGATTTCTCCCTCACAGACAACTCAGTGATAACATAGGAAACATCATAAATATAATTGAATATTTTGAAAGGCAGAATGAAAAAAAAACTTGCACTTATCTTTGTTTATTTAGAAAATTCCTTCAATAACATAGGATTGGATATGTTATTTGCGACACTTGAAAAAATCGAAATAGGGGCTTCTTATTTAAGATGGATAAAGGCAATGTATAAAGATCAAAGAGCCAAACTAATTGTTAACTATAAAGAAACAGAGGAATTTGAGATTTCTAAAGGTAAATGGCAAGCTTTCCCACTATCATCCCTTTTGTTCATTCTGATTCTTGAAGCACTGAATAATAGGATAAGATTAGAAAATAACTATGAGACACACGGAAGGAAATCAGAAAAGACCTAGAAAAACGGGGAAATTACAATTATCGCTATTAGGAAAAATATCACTGATCCAAATGAGTTTCCTTCCTGAAATACTGTTTCTGTTTCAAGCGAAACCCTTCATCCAGAATGAAAAACCCTTAAATCTATGGCAAAAGGAAACATCAAAATTTATTTGGAATAAAAAAAGAGCCAGGATAAAAAGGAAAATACTTTGTGATGACAAAAGTAGAGGAGAGCTGGGTTTACCAAACTTAAAACTTTATGATGCTGCTTGTTGTTTAGTTTGGATTAGAGAATGGTTTATGTTAGA
>NW_024836545.1:0-1227 GCF_019175285.1 Sceloporus undulatus
GGAAGGCCGCCCAGGTGAGGATGAATGATGCGATATGATGCGAATACGAATCGGCAAAGTGTATTCAGAGAGCGCGAGTGTGAATGAACGTTGCGATATGACGCGAATACGAATCGGCCAATGCGAACTGATGCTCAAAAAGCCCCCATGTGGTAAGGTCCAAAGTGAGACAACAGATCTCCAATCCATTGTTGCTTTAGTCCCCCTACACATAATCCAATAAGAACAAATAATTCATGACATTTTTAAGTGTGCTCACTTAAATTACATCAAATAAGAAATACATCTTCACACTTAACAGTACTGCAGGCTTTATTTACAAAGGTAAATGTTCCAAAGTTCTAAGAACAAGTCCTGAGGACAGATCTCACAATTCTTTTCTTCCACATCATTGGTGTCTTCTTTAGTACTCCCTAATGGCTCATGTATTAATTTAGAACTGGGTAGTCTTATTCCCCTCTAGCAACCACTGTTCAGATGGGCCTAATGGCGGATTGCTATTACTGTGGTGGGAAACGGGGAGGAGGCAAATGGTATTCTCCCTACTAGGAGAATACAGATATGACTTCACAGCTGACTCCCTCCAATGGGCTCTTAGTAATGGGAATAACAGCATGTTTTACACTGGTGCCAGCCAGACCTCTAAAATGGGAGTGTAGTTGGCAGCCAGATAAAATGGCCCCACACACTTCCTCTTGTACATGCATATGGATCTTTCAGTTAAAGGGAAATCTTTCTCATTTGGATTTGTTCCTTATTTGGAAGAGCTGGATATGCATCTGGATGGGCTGCATCACAGGGCTTCTGAACACATGGCCTGTGGGGTTGTTTGGCAAGACTCTATGATCCTTTCACTCATTTTTACAGTGTGCGAAAACTCAAAAGCACCTGACAATATTGCTTACCCTCCTGATAGGACTATGGACAGGAGTAAGAACAGAACAAAAACAAAAACAAAAAAAATCTTCCACAAAGTAGTTTCTGCAGATTCCAATGATGGGCAGCTGTTCAGTATTATTCTTTGAGATTTCCCTGTCAAGAAATCAGAGCACTGTATTGGCCACTACCAAGAACTTTCTTGGGCATGGACAGGGGGAGCGTGTCCCTGTTAGTGCTCTTGGACATCTCAGTGGCCTTCGATACCATTGACCATGGTATCCTTCTGGGACGCCTGAGGGAGTTGGGAATTGGGGGCACTGCTTTACAGTGGTTCCGTTCCTACCTCTC
>NW_024836546.1:0-1227 GCF_019175285.1 Sceloporus undulatus
TTTTATCTATGAGAACAGGAGTTCCCTCTTTTACCCATTTCTCTAAGCAAAACTGTATCCAGATGGGAATCAGGGGCAGAGGGACATAAATTAGATAACCTTTAAACAGAACCCTCATTGTGTTCACTTAGCATGACACTTGTACAACACCAGCTGTATTTCTTGTCATACTCTTGGTCGTTGGACAAGATTTCTCTCTAAAGCCACAACAAAGAATGCTTTGGGGATCTGCTCTGGGGAAGATTCGCAGAGAAGAAGCCAAAATCTGATTTTCAGCCAGTTCTCCAAAGCAGTTTACTGTATCTTCATATCCAATTTTTGTCAGGCAGAAGCATCAAGAGATGGTGCAAATTTAGATTTCTTTCTCCCTAGTTTGTACTGTAACATTTTTAACACTACAACTGCAAGTCAGATTATGTTCTCAAAACAGATCTTTTTAAAGCATAGTTATTCACCATTAGCTTTTATCTTTCAAAGCTACATGGGAGTAAGCCCCACTGAACATTGCAGAACATATGAGTCAGAATGCATTATAAATGAGATCTCAGAGATGCAGATTTTGAAAACCAGCCTGGTAGGGTTGCTGCATTCCCCCCACCACCACCCCAGTCTCTACTGTGCCTTTAACATCATTGTGATCTGCAAATTCCTCTGCTGGTGGTGATACTTACATTGACATCATTTAAATCTTCCATGAAGATCAAGGAGCTGATATAACACATAAGCAGAGGAGACTATTTTTTCTTCAAGACAGCTGCCAACCCTATCTCTTGTTTTTTCCCCTCTGACAATGGTGTTCAGATTGTCACAAAGGGAAAAGCTTTTAAGAAGTTATTTTTGGACTCCAGTTTCCAGAATCCACAACCCAGAATGGTCACTGGACATGCTGATGGGGGAAATCTGGGAATTACGGTAGTATCCACTGGGGTTTGGTTCTAGGAGACACCCCTGCCCCATTGTTAGGAAGTTTAAAATTAGGGGAATTTCTTAATTTAGCTCAAATTGCTGAGAGTAATACCCTTCACAGGACCGTGTCCCATAGTGTATACCAGAGTGCCAAAAGATCCCTTAAGAGATGACACAGAAACAGATTGGTCCAATTAAGTCTAAATATTTATTAACAAAGGGAAACAAACACACATCAAAGGACACACACACACACACACACTTCTCAATGAAAGTAAAGGAGGTAAATTTGGCTGAGAGAGTTGAGAGAGGCAAATCTAC
>NW_024836547.1:0-1227 GCF_019175285.1 Sceloporus undulatus
CTGCTGTAAAGGGACGTCTTTCAGGTAAGTCCAACGTTCCATTTCCTTTGGTTAAATACCACATTTAAATACTTGAAAGAATAGTTATATACAGGGCTCCCCCGGGTTACGAATTTAATTCGTTCCGCGGCGCCATTCGTAACCCGAAAAGCATTCGCAAGCCGAAGCCCCATAGGCGCTAATAGCGAAAGCTGCGATTTGGTGCGAAAAAGCGCCGAAAAGCACCAAATTTTTTTTCGTAATCCGAAATAACCTTCGTAACCCGGAACAATTATTTTTAATGGATTTTTTTCGTAACCCGGAAATTTCGTAACGCGGCGCATTCGTATCCCGGGGTACCAGTGTACTTAATTCATATTTCTGCAAGAAACTAATGAACTGCCATATTTGATGACACTAGTGGTTTATCCAGTCTGATATCCTGTCCAGAACAGCAGCAGGTATTGAATGCTCCAGAGAACGAAACCAGGGCAGTTAGGAAATGACTCATGCATTGTTGTTCATTTCTAGCTTCTTGCAATCAGCAGTCGAGTGTTTGGGGATGCCTTGAAAGTGAGCCTACAGTCTCTCTGCAGTGTGTAATATCCAACACCTATTGGTATATTCCAGGAATTGGTATAATTTTTTTAGATCTCAATTTTGTTTTTACCCATCACAATACATTGTGTATAAAAATAATTCTGTTCATTTGCCTGCTGCTTTATAAATTTCTTCAAATGATCCATTCTTTCTGTAAGTAGACAAATCTTACCTATATCTGTTTTGAATTTCATTGATTTTCTTCATTCATTGCTTTATAAAGTATGGTATGGTAAAAATTACACAAAATTTGCTGAACTACAAAGAGAATGGCTGTGGAAGAATTATACACAATTTTTTAAAAAAGGCACTTTAGATTAAATCAATATTAACTGTCATATTTTATTAAAGGTATTCTTTGTAGTGCCAAATAGTGACTTGCTCTACCACTTAAGTTTCCATAGGCATTGATCACTGCTAAAGCTAACATTATCTGTAGAAATCACCATGTAAAGTTGTTTTGGGGGCTTTGTTACTAGAACATATGTGAAACACAAAGCCTATATTCCAACTAGAGTAATATCATTGAATCAGTAGAACTTAAATAACCATAAAGTTACCAAGTTCTCAGTGATTTGATCCTGTTTTTGTTAACAATTCAATTTAAGCCAAAGTCCACATGGGTGTATCTTTAGGTGATAATTTAAA
>NW_024836548.1:0-1227 GCF_019175285.1 Sceloporus undulatus
TGAACTTTTAGAGGAAGATCTGTTTCTAAATGCAGCAGAACTAAACAAAGGTTTAACTGTTGCCTCTTGGAACACTCTAGTGGGAAAAATTTGGAAGGATGTTAATTATGGTCTAATCTTCAGTATCATAGCTGGAATGGTAGATTCTTTGAATGATAATACAATCTGTTTTTTGGTTTTGTACTGTGGGGAGCCATTCAATAGCATTCAGAGGGATACAGGATACACAGAGAGAACTTTATTTCGAAAGCAGAGCCTTCCTTTCTGCCTTTTCCTCCTGAGTCCAGCTCTGCACCTCGGGCTCCATTGCGGTCTCCTCAAAGGAAGAAAGGAGGGAAGGAAGGGGAGGCCACTGAACCCCCAGCGCATACCTTCCTTTCCCGCACAGCTAGGCCCTGGCAATCCCTGCGCATGCTGAGGAGGGGCCTTGAGGGGGATGTTGCGGTCGGCCAGGACCAAAAGCCTAGGCGTCTCCAGCAGCAGCTCTGAGACCAGTTTTGTCAGCTTGGCTAGGGAGTCTGTTAAGGAACAGGGAGGACGGTAAACCAACAGCTTCCCCAGACTTTCTCAAGTCTTTAAGCTTAGGTAAATACATTAGATGTGGTCCATCATACGGATAGGTATCCTGCTCAAGGCAAGATTGTCTTCATGGACCAAATGCACTCCCCTCACCTGCTCAGTGACGGAGAACCCGGCTGGTAAGGCCTGATCCCAGGTGGCTGAGCTGTCATCACCCAGCCAGGTCTCCATGAAACAAGCCAGGTCAGCCTCTTTGTCCAGGAGGAGATCATGGACTATGTGCCTTTTATTTTTGACAGACCTGGCATTACACAAGAGCAGGGGAAGGTCCTGTCATTGGTTTGTTATGCTCTCCAGCTCTTTTGGGATAGCAGGGTGAATGGAAGGGGAGAGAGATATCTGTCAGTGTCCTCATTGCAGCCCGTCTTGCAACACAAAAGCCAGTACTTTGAAAAAGGAATAGATTTTATTGAAGATGATACGGTACATGTAATAGAAGTGACTTTTTTGTCAGGAATGAAAGAAGGTATAAACATATCCCTTTTATAACCATATGAATCCACCCCTCTCCATTTACTAATAAAGCTAATTGATTGGATAGCCCTTTCCCGCACAGCGTTCTCCCGCCCTTTTCTGCGCAGTGTCTTCCCATCCGGGATTCTGGCACCTTTTCTAACAGCAATTAAACTCTCATGTGCCTTTTCTCAA
>NW_024836549.1:0-1227 GCF_019175285.1 Sceloporus undulatus
GATTTTTCTTGTACTGTTATATAATTTTCTTGTACACCGCTATGATCTATTTGGAATAGCGGTTTATAAATAAAACATATTATTATTATTATTATTCCCCTCTGAAATAAAACAGACCCACAGAGACTCCCAAGAGAGAGAAGGAGGCCTGGCAACCAAAGGAGCCTTTCTGCCTTGGCAGGGAAAGGAAGGGAAGGTGGGGGCCTCCATGGGGGCCTCCCCAATTGGGTTCTTCTGTGAGAATAAGGACTGAAGGGGAAGAGGCCGGAGGAGGAGGAGGAGGAGAAGGGCCTTATTTGCTCCAGCCCCCAAATCTGCTTCCCTACAGGAGACCCTGCAGCCCCCATCATTGGCTCCAAAATGCCTTCAATGACTGCAAACTACATTGAACCTTAATAATAATAATACCAACATAATAATACAAACATAATAATAATAATAACTAAAACCAGAATATTATTTATTAAGGATGTTTGAAGAAAATTTGGACAATAAATATGGGAAGGTGCTGTTTTATAGGACAACCTTAGCTAGAATAATGTTTGCGCAAAACTGGAAGTCAAAATCTCTACCAGAAAAGGAGGTTGCCTGAAGGACTGAGACTGGTCCATTGCGACCTCCGACTGATACTCCTTGCCTAAAGGATCCAGACTGCCCCATTGGGATCTCAGGCTGATGCTCCTTACCTGAAGCATTGAGACTGGCCTATTGGGACTTTAGGCTGTGGCTTCCTTCCTGAAGTCTATAGACTGGCCCATTGTAACTTCTGGCTCATGCTCCTTACCTGAAGGATTGGGACAAGACTATTGTGACTCAAGGCCTGTGCTCCTTACCTTACCTGAAGGATTGGCCTCTTGAAACCTCATGCTGATTCTCCTTGCCTGAAGGATTGAGACTGGATTATTATGAGTTCAGGCTGGTGCTCCTTAACTAAATAAAGGATTGAGACTGGCCCATTGTAACTTCTGGCTCATGCTCTTTACCTGAAGGATTGGGATGAGACTATTGTGACTCAAGGCCTGTGCTCCTTACCTTACCTGAAGGGTTGACATTGGCCTCTTGCAACCTCAGGCTGATTCTCCTTGCCTGAAGGATTGAGTCGGGACTATTACGAGTTCAGGCTGGTGCTCCTTACCTGAAGGATTGAGATGATACTGTTGTGACTTCAAGGTGGAGCTCTTTACCTGAACTATTTAAAGTGGCCCTTTGCAACCTCAGGCTGAAGCA
>NW_024836550.1:0-1227 GCF_019175285.1 Sceloporus undulatus
TCTATAATTTTGCTTTATGCATATATATGGTAAAATCTGAGTTTGACCTGCTCCTGCTTTGGGTATAGATACCTATTTGAATGTTTTGTAGCTTTCTGGGTATTTTCCTTCTTCTTAGGTTGCATTGGAAAACTGGTATAGAATACGTTCAAATGCTTTGTGGAATGTGGAGCCAAATCCATTGCTCCCTCATGATTTTCCAGGCTTAAGAAAAAAATAATATGCATTATTTCCTTAAGAATAATTGTATGAGGTGCTGGATGATGAATGAAGCTTGCCTTCCAACTGAAGCTCTTTCCACACTCCAAGCATTTAAAAGGTTTCTCCCCTGTGTGGGTTCTTTGTTGAAGGGTAAGGTGTGCCTTTCGACTGAATTACTTTCCACAGTCCAAACATTTATATAGTTTCTCCCTTGTGTGAGCTAACTGATGACGAATGAGCCTTGCTTTTTACACTCTAAGCACTGAAATGGTTTCTTTCTTGTGTGAATTGTTTGATGAGAAGTGAGACGGTTCTTCTGACTTAAGCTCTTTCCACACTCGAAACACTTAAATGGTTTCTCTCCTGTGTGAATTACTTGATGACAAATTAAGTTTCTCTTCCAACGGAAGCTCTTTCCATAATCTAAACATTTAAAGGCTTTCTCTCCTGTGTGGGTTCTTTGATGACAAATGTTTTTATTCCAACTAAAGCTGTTGCCACTGTCCAAACATTTAAAAGGTTTCTCATCTGTATGATCCCTCATAACATGAGAGATCTGTCTTCTGAATGAAACGTATTCCACACTCCAGACATTTAAGAGGTTTCTCTCCCATATGGAATCTTTGATGACGTGTGAGATGTGATTCTGCCTGAAGCCCTTTCCACACTCCAAGCATTTAAATGGCTTCTCTCCTGTGTGAGTAGTTTGATGACAAATCAGGCTTATCTTTCAAAGGAATTTCTTTCCACACTCCAAACACTTATATGGTTTCTCTTCTGTGTGAGCTGCTTGATGACAAATGATGCTTGCCTTCCATCTGAAGGTTTTCTCACACTCAAAGCATTTAAAGCAGGGGTTCCCAACCTGGGGGTCGCCAGGTTGGGAATCCCCCTGCCTCCCCCCTCCCCTTCTCACCACAGGTGCTGGCCACTGGAGCAGGCACCGTGCGGGGAAAAGGAGAAGGGGGTGGGGCTCCCTCCTTCCCTTCTCCCTGTGAGTGCCAGCACTGGCGCAGCCACCTGCGG
>NW_024836551.1:0-1227 GCF_019175285.1 Sceloporus undulatus
TTTCTCTGCATACATAAGATGCTGCCTTATACAGGGTCAGACTATTTACGCTTTGAACTTAGTATTATTTGTTTTGAAGGCTATTGTTGTCCAGGATCTAAGTCAAAGATCTTTCCAATAACTTGCTATAAAATCCATTCTTAATGAGAGATGCTAAGGATAAGTCTTGACCTGCATGTAAACCACGACGGCTGATTGATGCTCTTTCTCCAAACTTGTGCAATATCACTAAAATTCAGTATTTTATCTTAGTCCTTAAAACATTGTTCCACTCATTGCAAAAGTTTTAAAAACACTCTTCTCTTTCTCCACCCAGCATTTCTGTTTTATTGCATAACTGATTTTGATTGCATGCAAACATGATCATATTTCCTACTTTTGATTCCTCTTATTGAGTTACCATTTCCTTATTTCATTCAATTTAGGATCCTGTTACTTGTCTCCAAATGTATTTATTCCCTTGCTCATGCTTATTTTTCATCTCTAATTTGTCCATATATTCCTCCTTAGTCATTTTAAAAATCTAGATCAGATGGTATGTCCACTGGCTAAAGCCAAGATATGCGACATTCTGTGCAGTTCCTAGTTTGTCATGTGCTTCACTAATAATATTAATGTCATTGCTACTCTGCTATTATTATTATTATTATTATTATTAGTAGTAGTAGTAGTAGTAGTATTGGTTCTAATATCATTGCTCCTTAATGGTTCTTAATGAGGACAATCCTACATCTGTCTGTACAGATATACGGCCAACTAGGTTCAGTGAAGGTTACTCCCTGGAAAACGTGCCTACAATTGCATCTTTACATACTGTTTCTCTACTGTCTAGTCATGGACCATAGAAGTACAGCCCGTGGAAGAGAGGGTGACCACATCACTAGTTGGAAGAATTATTGTCTTTCTTAACAGCCAGCCTGTTCTGGTCTGGTCTGGGCTAGAGGTACTACTGGTCTGATCCTGCCTGTGGCAGCTTCTTATGTTCCTGTATTCTTTCTACATTGCAGATTAGAATTCTGCATGGGAATAGGGCTGCATGGTATGACCCAGTTCTTAACTTAATGTGTAGCATAAGAGCCCCTTCCCTTTAATTTCATGCTTGTCCAATAATGTCTGTAAAAAATACTTAAGTAGAATGGATAAAGGCTTGGTGATTTTATGAATAGTACTAGAAAAGCATGAGATTATTTTGCTTTTTAATTTACCTCAGATAATAATATGGACCAT
>NW_024836552.1:0-1227 GCF_019175285.1 Sceloporus undulatus
GCAAGATGAACTTGAACTCCTAGTACAGCAAAGCAAATATGATATAATAGGCCTCACTGAAACCTGGTGGGATGAGTCTCATGATTGGAATGTGGAAATAGAGGGGTATAACCTTTTAAAGAGAAATAGGCCAAACAAGAAAGGATAGCACTATATGTCAGAGATATTTACACCAGTGAAGAGATCCAGGACATCATTCATGGAAGCCAGGAGGAGAGCATCTGGATAAGAATCAAAGGGGAGGAAAACAACAAGGATGTTATGGTGGGAGTCTACTATAGACCCCCAAGTCAGACTGAGGAATTGGATGATATCTTTCTAGAACAGATGACCACACAGTCAGAAAAGAGAGATGTAGTAGTGATGGGCGACTTCAACTACCCTGATATTTGCTGGAAGTCAAACTCAGCCAAATCCACAAGGTCTAGCAAATTCCTCACTTGCCTGGAAGACTGTTTCATGGTCCAAAAGGTGGAAGAGGCAACAAGGGGGTCAGCTATTTTGGATCTGATCCTAACCAACAAGGATGACTTGGTTAATGGGATGCAAGTGGTGGGATCATTCGGTGGAAGTGACCATGTTCTCCTGGAATTTGTTATACAATGGAAAGGAGAAGCCAGGCATAGTCAGACACTCATCCTAGACTTTAGGAGAGAGGATTTCAGTAAACTTAGAGAAGTATTGAGGGTGATCCCGTGGTCAGAAATACTAAAAGGGAAGGGAGTTCAAGACGGATGGGAGTTTCTCAAAAGAGAGATACTGAAGGCACAATCTCAAACAGTTCCAGTGAGAAAGAAAAATGGGAGGTGTCTCAAGAAACCAGGATGGATGACTAAGGAACTTTCAACTGAGCTAAGTTTGAAACAGAAGATGTATAAGAAATGGAAAAAGGGGGAAATCACAAAAAAGGAATTCAAAAAACAGCAGGCATGTGCAGGGGTAAAGTCAGAAAAGCTAAAGCGCAGAATGAACTCAGGCTTGCTAGAGAGGTTAAGAACAATAAAAAGGGCTTTTTTGGATATGTCCACAGCAAAAGAAAGAAGAAAGAAACGGTAGGGCCACTGCGTGGAGAAGATGGCAAAATACTAACAGAAGACAGAGAAAAGGCAGAATTACTCAACATCTTCTTTGCCTCAGTCTTCTCAGAAAAGGCAAAGGGTGCTCAACCTGAGGATAATGGAGCAGAGGACAGAAAAGGGGAATTTCAGCACAGAATAAGTAAAGAGA
>NW_024836553.1:0-1227 GCF_019175285.1 Sceloporus undulatus
TTTTTTAATGCCGCTTCTTCCCGCTTGGGGCGTGCGGGGGGCGTGTTCATGACGGCATTCAGGTAAGGGCTGGCTGAAGGCTCTACCTTCATGACGTCATGAGTACATCCCTTTTTGCCTGTCTGTATCCTGCCATAGATTTCTTTATAAATTAAACAAATTGAGAGGGGTTTTTTTTAGAGGGGGGGAAATGTAAGGGTCAAGCTGACAGAGTAATTCATCATGATAGGAAGAGGTATGAGTCGTTCATATTTAAAAGTTTTGGTTTGAAGACTTTTTCCCCCCTCTCCACCATGTTTGAGCTGCTGAATTTCCCCCAGAAAGGCTGATCAACTGTGGCTGCTGCCACAATGCAGAAACAAAACAGTTTGACACCTCTTTAACCTCTATGCCTCAATGCTATGAAATTCTGGAATTTGTAGTTTGGTGGGGCACCAGAGCTCACTGACAAGGAAGGCTAAATATCTCATAAAACTACAAAATCCAGAATTCTATAGCATTGAGAGATGCCATTTACAGTGGTGTCAAACTGCTTTTTCTTCCCTGCAGTGTGGATACACCCTTTGTCAGCTACATCATAGATACATACTGGGAAAAATGTCTCCTATCGAATTTGGCCAGTGGAAATGGTTAAGAATTTTGTTCATTTCCCTTATCAGCATTCATATATTTCCTCATAAAAATGAAAGGATGAATATGAGTTTCAGTCAATTTGGGGTTTTTTTAGTATTGTAAATTAATGTGATCCAATAAAATACAGAATTTAGAATACGCAATACTGCAATGTTACTCGATATTAACACAATACATTGACCTTTATACAGTCATTTTCTGCTTTGTGTACAATTAATGATAAATGGTTGTCTTCTTTGTATACATAGTATTCCATACAGATTTCAGATCTAACAAAAACAAAATGCTCTTCTACTTCACAATATAATATGATGACTAGATTTATGAGATGGCTCTATAGAATATACTTTCTATCAGTCCAAATAAATTCATAATGGCATACTTCTTTTGTGACTGTTTCCTAAAGAATCTTAAATCAATAAATATTTTTGAATCCCTAAAATATCTTCCCAGTATTGTATTATAATACTGGAAGCCATTCTTCTGTTAATTTGTCCTTTGATTTGTTGTTAATCATAAACGTTAATCTATCCATTTCCTTTAATTTTTGCAGTTTTACTAACCATTCTTCCCAAATTGGAAGCTCTTGATTTT
>NW_024836554.1:0-742 GCF_019175285.1 Sceloporus undulatus
AAGAAAGGTGGGGATGTAAATTTAAGAGATCATACCACATGATGCTAGGGCACCCTTTCATCCTTTTCATCCTGGAGAGAAGTGACCAGTGGAGTCCCACAGGGCTTAGTCCTGGGTCCAGTACTGTTCACCATCTTTATCAATGACTTGGAGGAAAAAATTGGGGGAATACTTATCAAATTTGAAGATGACACCAAATTAGGAAGAATAGCTAATACTCCAGAGGACAGGATCAACATTCAAAATGACCTGAATAGACTAGAAAGCTGGGCCACAGGTAACAGAATGAACTTCAACAGGGAGAAATGTAAGGTACTGCACTTAGGGCGAAAAAATGAAATGCACAGATATAGGATGGGGGACACCTGGCTTAAGGAGACAACATGTGAAAGGGATCTAGGAGTCCAAGTAGACCACAAGTTGAACATGAGTCAACAGTGCGATGTGGCAGCTAACAAGGCCAATGCGATTTTAGGCTTCATCAATAGAAGTATAGTGTCTAGATCAAGGGAAGTAATAGTGCCAATATATTCTGCTCTGGTCAGGCCCCACCTGGAATATTGTGTCCAGTTCTGGGTGCCACAATTCAAAAAAAACATTGAGAAACTGGAGCGTGTCCAAAGCAGGGCGACTAAAATGGTGAAAGGTCTGGAAACCATGCCCTATGAGGAACGCCTTAGGGAGCTGGGTATGTTTAGCCTGGAGAAAAGAAGGTTAAGAGGTGATATGATAGCCCTATTTA
>NW_024836554.1:842-1227 GCF_019175285.1 Sceloporus undulatus
CTCAACATTAGGAGGAAGTTCCTGACAGTAAGGGCTGTTCGACAGTGGAACACACTTCCTAGGAGTGTAGTGGAGTCTCCCTCCTTGGAGGTCTTCAAACGGAGGCTGGATGGCCATCTGTCGGGGATGCTTTGATCTGGATTTCCTGCATGGCAGGGGGTTGGACTGGATGGCCCTTGTGGTCTCTTCCAACTCTATGATTCTATGATTTTATGATTCACCCTTTCTGCAGTGCAAAAAAGAGGCTTCTTTTTGTGCCAGTAAGGCCAGATCAGGACATGGCATCAAGCTGCTCTAAAGGGTCAGTCTGTTGAGCCCCTTAATTCAAAAAACATAATTTGTCCTAAGTCTCCAGCACTGCTATGTATAGATTACAGCACTGCAA
>NW_024836555.1:0-1227 GCF_019175285.1 Sceloporus undulatus
TCCATCTTGAGGAAGAGTGAGGCAGGCTAGCTCCACCAGGCCTCCCTCCAGTCCATCTGCTTTGGTCCATGCCTCAGAGGGACAGAAGAACTGCAGGACCTGATCTCCTCTTCCCTCACCATTCCCTTCTCCTTTTGTGTTGTGTCTTTTAGATTGTAAGCCTGAGGGCAGGGAACCGTCTATTATCCCCTCTGTTGTAAATCACTTGGATTCCCAGTGATTGGGCGGTATATAAATAAATCCTATTATTATTATTATTATTATTACAAGGATGCAAAACAGAAGCGGTGGGAAATGCACAAGTCAGCGCTGCTTTCTCTTCCTGAATGGGAGACAAAAGGGCCTCAGAGAGAAAGGGATAAAGGCCCGGTGGGATGCTAAGGGGGCGATCCCTGCTATAAATAAAGGAAAATACAACAACTCTCAACAAATGAGAACTGTCCCTGGTCACCATCTGCTTCTCGCACACATGGGGTCCTGCGCCACACATTGTCTGGCTGCTTGGCTTTGTGTTCTGCAGGAAGGGTCAGCCAAATCTGTCACTGTCAGCGGATGAGAGTCAGAGGAACGGAGAACTCCTCTGGAAGAAGAGTGTGGGGTTTCTTTGCTACACAACCTGCATACTCTGGGTATACAATCCCTCAAAGAATGGGGAATCAATGGATTTTGCCCTTTCGTTCACTTGCTTTACACAGGACTATGACTCTTGGAGACCAGGGTTCAGATCCCTGCCCGGTCATGTAAACCCACTGGGTAGCTCTGGGCAAGTCACACTCTCTCAGCCTCAGAGGATGGCGAGGACAAACCCCCTCTGAAGAAACCTATCCATAAAACCCATGAATGGGTTTGCCATATGTTGGAAATGACTTGAAAGCACACAACAACAACAATCCCCACATGTGAGCCAGCACTGGTCTATGACTCTGCAGACTAGGGTTTGAGTCCCTGCTTACCTATGGAAATCCACTGGGCAACCCCACACTCTCTCAGCCCCAGAAAACCCCATTATAGGGTTGCCGTAAGTTGGAGATGACTTGATGTCATGGAACAGCAATGTGGTTTGAATGCTGAACTATGGTTCTGGGAGGCCAGGGTTCAAATTCAGGCTCAGCCATGGAAAGCCATCGGGTACCCTTGGGCAGGTCACACTCTCTCAGCCTCAGAGGGAGACAAAGGCAATCCCCCTCCAAACAAATCTTGCAAGAAAATTCAAGGATAGGTTTGCCT
>NW_024836556.1:0-1227 GCF_019175285.1 Sceloporus undulatus
GCCGTCTCTTCTTCATTTCGCATGATGCCTTTGTCATTCATCTTAAGGCCAGACAATTTTGTGGAGGGACCTTTCTTCTTTCAAAGTCCTTTGTCTAGAGAAGATTTTTGTTTTAATTATAAGAACAATCTAACAAATAAA
The DNA here is from genome assembly GCF_019175285.1 of Sceloporus undulatus. NCBI lineage: Eukaryota > Metazoa > Chordata > Lepidosauria > Squamata > Phrynosomatidae > Sceloporus > Sceloporus undulatus. Next base: position 142 of record NW_024836556.1, read on the forward strand.
TACATTTTTACCTGAGCAAATTAAGTGAAACTCAGAAGAAGCATCATAGGATCTATCAGGCAGAACTCTCTTCATGATGTAAACCTTTAACAGGTTCGCTAGTGGTCAAGTTGAAGGCAGTTCTTCATTAGACTGTGTTCAAAGGAGGCTTGTCATAGGCCACCTCCACCATAAAACTGTGGATGAAAAAGCCCACCAGCCTCTATGCCTAGAAAAGAAATTGAGGGCACCTTCCTGGTAGGATTTTTCTTGAACTGCCTCCCAAAAATATGTCTTCTGTGAAAGATTACAAGCCTTGTGTTTTTTAAGGAGCAAATCTGTGTCTAGCATGCACATGGAAGAGGTTCATACATTTCTAAATGGGGTTGAGTAAGTGGAAGGAGACACAGTTTTCTCCTTCTCTCTTCTTCCTTGATCTTGGGGTCATTTAGTGGAGATGGGAAATTCAGGACAGACAACAGCAAAACAAAAACCACATTTCACACAGTTCATGTAAACCTTGACAGACTGTGACTTCCATATTATTGGGGCATTGAATTTCAACAACAATTATGATAATTAGCTTCTTGTTCCTAAAACCACAGAGCCTTGTGAAATCTCAAAGACTGTGTTTATCACACGGAGGTTTTTGCAGCTCTTTGCAGCTCAGATCCGAAGCCACTGCGGGTCCAATGATGCGAATTCAGGCGACAACGTGAGTGTTATCACACGCGATTCCTTTCTATGGGGGCTCCTTCTGTGGGGCTTCCGCAGTGATTCCAAAGTGACCCCTCATTTTGGCGAAATCGGTAACAAGCAAATGCACAGAAATGTCTTCCAAGCTCACTCTGATTCCACTCTGAATTGGTCTGGTGTGGAATGCAGCTTTGCTTCTTCTCTGATTCACCACTGCAAAACCCCCAGTTGCAAATTTCCCATGATGCAGTGCTGCAATTCCCCCCACTTCCTTCCGGTGGTCCTTTCGCTTTCAGGGCAACTGAGGGGGGGAATAGGCAGCCAATGGGAGCAGAGGAAGGTCCAGGTAAAGGGAAGGAGGTCACCCCCCCTCAGGAATGGGGAGCCAATGGGAAAATCACATTAGTCCCC
>NW_024836557.1:0-1227 GCF_019175285.1 Sceloporus undulatus
GTTCTGGACAAACATTTTCGGGAATTATCTTCGAGGCTTGTTGGCAACACTGTGTGAGGCAACCAGTCAGAGGGCAGTTAGAAAACAACTTTCTGGATGGTTGCTGGAGAGACCAAGGGCCCGAACAGACAGGCCAAAATAAAGCTGCTTTGGGTCACTTTGGAGGTATGCTGTTTAAATGATGCATGTGTCCTAAGAGGCCAGAAGCCATGCTCCAGTCCTAAGGATTGGAACACAGCTTTGGTGCAGCTTCTGGTCTCTTAAGATGTGTGTATTATTTAAACAGCATACATCCAAAGTGACCCAAAGTTGCTTTATTTAGCCTTGTCTGTTTGGGCCCAAAGTTAAAGCAGTTGAGACAGGAAGAAGGCCTGAGGGAGAGCAAGGCCTTGGCCTATGGGCCTGTCTATAAGTCAGAGAGTCAGGCTTGGGAGCATGTTCATATTTGGCTGACATGATTGCGATTTTGTAATTGATACTTTACGTTTGTGCCTGGAGGACTAGTGTCCTCCATATCTTACCTTTTAATGTTCTGTACTTCATATTAAACCTTTTTTTTTCAGTACTTTGCCTCTTTACACTCCTTTTAACGGCCTTAGCTCAGCTAGTGCTTTACTGATTGTCAGTTATTTTTTATTATAGTTATTTGTATCTGCTCTTTTCTCAGAACTGGGACTCAGAGTGGCTTATTTATTTTATTTATTCAGAGTATTTATATCCCACTCTTCAGCCACAAACACTCTCAAAGTGGCTTACAAAATGGTTAATTAGACGGTTCCCTGCCCTCTGGTTTACAATCTAAAAAGACACGACATTAAAAAAGGTTAATCATTGGGTGGCTTTAGCAAGTTTTTTTCAGGATGAAGGTGGTCTCCAGGGGTCCCATCCAGCTCAGCAGGAGTGAAGTAGAACCATAACCTTCCCATGTTGTCATTGGGTTCTTCTGCTTCTATTTTATTCCCTGGTGGAAAATTTAAGACAGGGTAGGAAGCAGAGAAACCCTTCCCAAGTGGTTTGAGTGCTGGACTAGTGCAGCATCTGTTTTCCACTGCTTTAACTGCCATGGCTCCACGCTATGGAATTCTGGGGTTTGTAGTTTTGTGAGATATTTAGCCTTCTCCGCCAGTGAGCTCTGGTGCCACAACAAACTAAAGGATTCCAGGGCATGGAGCTATGGCAGTTTTGCACCTACTCTTTGCATCTTACTCTTAGTGTCTGTTTTACACA
>NW_024836558.1:0-1227 GCF_019175285.1 Sceloporus undulatus
GTACCTGATGAAGCCTGCATCTACAGAGATGTTTCCAAACAGAAGTATTTATGTATCACTAAGTGCTGTAGCAAGAAGACAGATACAATTATATCAGGAAACTGCAATTGAGAATGAAACAATGGGAACAAAGAGAGAGAGATAACCCACTCTTCATTCCTGCACAACCTTGAACCTGAACTTTGATTTCCAATCTTGTGTGATATTGTCAGATCATCATATTAAATGTTAGTACAGGTCTTACATTAACCAGATTGAGAGGAATCAAATACTGATGCCTGAGCTGAAATGTAATCATACATTCTCTTTGATTATTTATCTTGCATCTAAACCCACACATCAAATGTTTTAGTTTTAGTTAACATAAGGAACCATATGAATATTATTTATCAGTTTACCTCCCATTCCAGCCACTGAATATTGAATAAATAAAATAGATATTTAGCTGTTCCACTTCCTCCTGCTATGATGGAGTAATTTAAAAAAACCAAATATTCAGACACATCAAATGTAATATTTTACATGAACACAGGATTAGTCATTTACAGAAAGATGTCTATAAACATTTAAGTTTTGTATCTGAAGATTCTAGGGAAGAAACCAGCTGATAGTTACATTAAGATAAAAGTTGTTTTTAATCTTAGCTAAATGGTGCACAAACTAATTCCAGGAAAAAAGCACCATGTGCTTTATAGATTATAGCAAAGCATTTGACTGTATAGATCATAAAAAGCTATGGAATGCTCTCCAAGAAGTGCAAATATACTTTATAGTCCTAATGAGAAATCTGTACTCAGGACTAGAGGCTACTGTCAGAACAGCATTCAGAGAAACAGATTGATTTCCAATTGGCAAAGGGGTCAGGCAAGGCTTCATTCATAGGCCTCATTCAGACTGGCACATTTGCACTGGAGGGAACTGGGTACAATTGGGGGCCCTCCTCTCGAATGCCTCCGGAAGCAAGTTTCCACTATAAATACCTTAATCGGGGTATTTAACCCCAGAACACCATTACAGCTCTTTACCCAGTTTAAAAGGAAGAGTCCTCTGCTGTCAATCAAATTAGTTCCGCTTTTGTAAAAGGTGATGTTTCTTGCAGCCATTGGCTTCCCCCCTCCTTTTAAAAAAAAATCTGGCCTGGAGGTCTGTGGACTGTAATAAAGGTTTGATGATGATGATGAAAAAAAAAAATCTGGTGGGCAGTGTGCGCAGATGCTGACAAATTTA
>NW_024836559.1:0-1227 GCF_019175285.1 Sceloporus undulatus
GCGGATCGGCCCTGTTTGTTGGACTTAGAGTCCCCCCAGCGGGACTTTTGAGGTCTAGACTCCCTGGCTTGAAAGGAGTTGGAAGGAAAGAAGGGGCGTGAAGATCGAAAGGAGGAGGATTTTCTGAACTGTCTTTTGTCTTCTCTCTTTTTAGCTGAGGGTAAGGCTTTCTTTTTATCTTTGCCCTCCACTAACACTGGGTCAAGGGACTCCCCAAACAGTTTGGTTCCCAAGAAGGGGGTGAAAGCCAGATTTTGTTTAGACCTTGAGTCTACCTGCCAGTTCTTGAGCCAGAACTGCCGTCTGACCGCAACAGCTGCCGCCTGTGCCCTGGCACACTGCTGAATGGTGTCTAGAGTGCCGTCGGCCCCCAGGGCCAAGGCTTTAGAGATTTTGTTAATTGTTTGTCTGGTCTTGGTGTCTGCGTGCGGGAGGAGCTCCAGCAGCTCCTTGGACCACTGGAGGGAGGCGCGCATAACCAAGGAGACCGTGGTCGCTGCCCTAATGGCAGTAGAGATAGCCTCGTGGGCTTTTTTGAGCGCTCCCTCTGCCCTTCTATCCTCTGGGCTTCTGAGGGTATCCTCGCCGTCCCTAGTGAAGACGGCAGAGGAAACCAAGGCCGACACCGGAGCATCAACTAGGGGGACCTTGAGGCTATCCATCACACCCCGTTGGAGAATGTAATGCTTCCGAATGGCGCTATGGTTGGGCCTAGATGATGCTGGTTTGTTCCATTCGTCCCTAATGATTTGCATAATGTTGTAAGGACAAGCGAGTTCTTGGACCGAGGGGGTTGTGACAGGGAAGAGCTCTTCACCCACCCTGGGAAGGTCTGAGTCAATGTTAGGGGCCTCACTAGATGGTAGTGCAATGCCAAGGGTCTTAATGGTTTTCTTTATAAGGAGGGGGTAGTCCTCTGGTCTGAGGAGGCGAGATGACAAAGGGGCATCCCTGGACTCCTCACCCTCCTCTTGAGAGAGTTCACCCTCTTCGGATTCGGAAACCTCGGACTCCAGGGCCGCGGGGGCCCCGCCGTCCTCCGAGGATTGGGAAGGGACCCTTTTTCGCTTGGACAACTCTCTTGTATACCTAGCTCTCTTAGCAGGTGGGTGATAAGAATGATCCAATTCAGAGCCTGAATCGGAGCAATCACCTTGTCTAGATCCGGAGGAAGCAGGGCGTTGTAGGGATCGGGAGTCAGAGCGGTCCCTGGGAGCCATGCTATCT
>NW_024836560.1:0-1226 GCF_019175285.1 Sceloporus undulatus
GCCACTCCTTTTTTAAGGATAAAAACAATATTTTATATTATGTTTTATAATATTTGACATTACTGAGGGTGTGGCCTCACTAAATGATTTAGGAGGCATATCTCATGGTTCAAAAGCTGGCCCACAATATACCTTGAGCTTCTGTCTCATGCTCTCTTCTGGGTGTTCAGGCAACAGTCACCTAGATGGAAGAAGGAGAGTGTGATTTGTTCATCAGACCAGAGGCTTCTGGTATTAAGACCTTTTTTTGGTTAAAAAACTTTTTTAAATATAAAAACTATACAATATTACTATAGAAAAAACAGTTACTGTTTTTGTTACCTTTGAGAAATGGTAGAAGGTTATTCTAAAAATTGTTACTATGCGGACAATGGAACTATAACAGTAAGTAATTATTGTTTAAAAGTAATTTTCTAAGTTCTGGCAGAAACTCAAAAATCTAATAAAGTGTATAAGAGTAGTTTAAAAATCTATACAGTAGACTGCAATGTTTTGGTTGCAACCATACCAACTTTTGTCCCAGTGACCTACCATTCCAGTTTGTGATCAACTATTTGACCACACAGTTGAGAAATACCTGATCATGTAACCCACAGGTTAAGAATGCTAGCTCTTTTTGCCAGGATCAGCTTTAACATAAACCACATGGCTTGGGTAGCAGAACACAAGAGATGGCAGGGTTTGGCACCTGTCTGCTGTCCACTGGACTGCCACCATGACTGCAATAGCTCGCTCACCTGCCATAAAATACAACTGTGGGAAAATAGTTATTCATCATGCTTCCTCAGAGCATTCCTCTGAAGGGCTGCTGTACAGAACAAGACATTATGGGTATGATGGCTGCGGAAAATGCCATACCACTGTTAGTTTGCTGCAGTAAATAATGTTCAAGTTCCAAAAAAATAAAAACCCAGATCAATGTTTCTAACATGTGTTCACATTTGCTATTATTATAGCAAATGTGACATTGTTCCTGCACAGGAGATTTCTGGGGCAAGTTTGGTCACAATGCCCCACTCTGACTGGCCCTGTTGACTGTGGGATTTTGGGACTTGCAGTCCCAAAAGTAATGTTTTCAAGCTCTGGTAAGAACTTTAAAATATGAGCTTGGAACTAATGGATCCCTATAGGTTGGTGTAAAGAGGTGATCACGCACAACACCTTTTCAAGTTTGTCTGTCAATTAACACCTCTGATTCTGTGCTTCTGTTGATGGCATTTGATAGT
>NW_024836561.1:0-1226 GCF_019175285.1 Sceloporus undulatus
GTGATTGCCCATTTAATGGCTAATGCCTCCCTTTCAATGGCTGCATATTTCTTCTCTGCTTCTTTCAGTTTCTTACTAAGGAACAACACGGGGTGTTCCCCATCCTCCCACACTTGTGAGAGGACCGCCCCTAAACCAACCTCAGAAGCATCCGTCTGTAAGACAAATGGTTTAGAAAAATCTGGGGCTCTTATGACTGGAAAACTATACAAATGTGCCTTTAGAGTGTCCAGGGCTTTTTGTTCCTCCCTACCCCATCTCACTCTCCGAGGCTGCCCTTTCTTCGTCAAGTTCGTCAAGGGACAGGCGATATGCGCAAAATGAGGTATAAACCGTCTATAGTAACCTACCAGTCCCAAAAACTGCCTCACTTGTTTCTTAGTCTGGGGAATGCCCCAGTCCTGTATTTTGACTACTTTGTCCATCAAAGGTTTTATTAAACCCTGTCCTACCGAGTGCCCCAAATATTTTACCTGCTTACATGCAATGGCACACTTCTTAGGATTAACCGTGAGCCCCGCCTTCCTCAAGGCTACCAGCACCTGCGTCAAGTGTTCCAGGTGCTCTTCCCACGAGTTACTATAGATGATGATATCATCTATGTACGCTGCAGCAAAGTCTGACAAGTCTTTTAAGATTATGTCCATGGCCCTTTGGAAGGTGGCAGCGGCACCATGCAACCCAAAGGGCATACGTGTAAACTGAAATAGTCCTTTCGGGGTCGCAAACGCTGTTTTCTCCTTATCCTCAGGTCTCAATTTAATTTGCCAATAGCCTTTAGTCAAGTCAATGGAGGACAGGTATTTTGCCTGTCCCAACCTTTCTAGTAAATTGACCGTTCCAGGCATGGGATAGGCATCAAACTTGGAGATTTTATTAACCTGTCTGAAATCTATGCAAAATCTCACCGTTCCATCCGGTTTTGGAACCATGACGGGTAAACTTCTCCAGGGACTTCTGGAAGGTTCAATCACCCCCAAGGCTAGCATGGTTTCTACTTCCTTATTTATTGTCTCCTGCACCCTCCAGGGCCAAGGTCTAATAGGCAATCTTACAATTACTTTAGGATCTGTCTGAATGGCATGTAGAATGACCCCTGTACATCCGGGTTTCCCTTGAAACACATCTTCAAATTGTCTTTGTAAAGTCCTCACCTGTTTTTCTTGGGGCTCAGTAAGGGGAGACATGATTGGCATCTCTCCTGTCTCCAAAAACTCTTCGGTCTG
>NW_024836562.1:0-1226 GCF_019175285.1 Sceloporus undulatus
GTCTCAAGTCCTTGCAAGATACTTTCAAGTCAAATCTCAAGACTGGGAGTCAACTTTAACAAAAAAGGGGCTGGGCTATATTTCTCAGAGGCAATGGCGCATTATAGACAGGCCTTTAATACGCCCCCGTCACGTGCTAGGGGTTGGCCGAGGACCTAGCGTCCATACCAGCCTCACCCCTAGCAGGTGACGGGGGCGTAAAGATGGCGCCGCCCTATACACACGGGCGCCGCCATCTTTACATGCTGGACGCGTTGCATCCGCACGTGTCATCCTGGAAATGATGCCGCAAATGCGCCCCTTGCGCTTTGCGGCGCCTCTTCCGGGGCCTGAGAAGGAGCGCGATTTTCGCGCTCCTTCTCGGCGGCATCCGGGAGCCGTGCCGTTGAAAGGCTGCGGCTCCAGGACGGTGCAAGCGGCGGTGGCAGCAGACCGCCGCAATCTGGCGGTCTGTAATGCGCCAATGAGACTGAGGTCTGCTCAGCTGCCTGTCTCTGCTGCACATCAGAAGAGCTTTCAAAGCTTTTTAAAAGCTTTAGAAGGATCTTTCTCTCTCAAGCCCACTGCCTAATGCATTTGTTGTTCCCCTCTGAGAAATGTGCCCTACACTCTGAGGGAAAGTCTTGCCTGCTGTTCATAGTAAATGCTGCCAGCAAGTCAGCTGCTAAAAATGTACAAGTTGCAAATTGAGTTGAGGCAGTTCATCATTTATTGCCGAGTTGAGTCCAGTTTGAATCACTGAAGCGAGTTGAGTCCAAGTCAATCAAGTCAAGTCTACATCACTGAGAAATACACATTCTATCCTAATTTAAAAAGTAAGAGGATATTTACATTTGGAGTTAAAGAGATCCACTTTACCTTTTACTGGGAATATTTCAGAACATCAGAACAACAAAAGCTACGGTAGAATATGAAAAATGTGGCAACAGAAAACTTCTTTTAGTTTCTGATTTGTTTATAAGTCATGCAATTTTATTTCAAGCTTTAGGCTGTCCAAATAGGAATTGAATATGTACATGGGTCAGTGGGTGAGTGATATGTCTGGGGCAGTGGGGATGCATTAATTTAGTCTTTCCCTTCTGTTGCAACCCAATCACATGGCTGTGCCATCTTCAATGTACTGGGCAGAGCTGGCCTGAAATAGGAGACTGCTCTATGTGTGCAGGTTCCACACATACTTTAGAAAACTCATGGTATAGAATTGTCTGTTTCTTCTGTCAGAAAAG
>NW_024836563.1:0-1226 GCF_019175285.1 Sceloporus undulatus
ATCTTAAATCTATTTACTTGAATAGATTTAAGATGGGGATGGAAACTGTGTGGCCTTCCAGATACAGTTTTTGAAAACTATTACAATGCAAGGAAGGAAGGAAGGAAGGAAGGAAGGAACTAGGTTTTGTGCAAATAAAATCCCACAACATTTTCTTTGTTACTCCATGAACTAGAGTAAATCCACAAAAGCAGTTGTTGAACGGTAAGTCAACCCTTGCATAAATATCATTGACTCATTGAGTGTGCTCAAGCGATTGGACTAAAGGTGCATCTACATGCAGAAATAATATAGTTTGACACCATTTTAGCTGCCATGGCCGCATCCTATGGAATCTTGGGATTTGTAGTTTTGTAAGACTCCACTACTCACGGACAGAGAAAGCTTTATAAAACTACAAACCCCAGGATGCCAAAGATGGAGCTACAGCACTTAAAGAGGTGTTGAACTGCATTATTTTTAGATCAGTGGTTACCAGACATTGATCTTCCAGGTATTTTGGGCTTTATCTCCCAGAATTCTCAAGTGTTAGCCAAGCTGACTGTGGATTCTGGGAGCTGAAGTGCAAAACACCTGGATCATCAAAGTTTGGGAATCACTACGCAACTCCTCACCTATCACCTCTGATATTAGGAACTTGTGTTGGGTGGCAAGTTTGTAACGAGAGCAAAGCCTTCTCCCAATAGCTGTAGTTGCAAGAATACCCTGAAGTGGCGAGTGAGTGGAATAAATCAGCTTTTACTAACCCATAAACTCATAGAAAGGAATGTAAACCAATTTTGAGTCTCGTTGAGGTGCATTGAGATTTCACAGCGTGGCACAAAGCTTGAGTGGGTTCTGAAATTGCTCTTGAGCTACACAATTCGTCTCTCTTTTGTAGCTCCAACTGGCAAGTTTGTCGTTAACCCTGAGGTTTGTGGAGGGCACGCACACATACCTACGTGCAAACACTTTTACACAAACCAAAACTTTGCCTGTAGCCGTGAGTATATATTCACACATACCTGCTATATCTATCCCTTGGCATTTCACTGACAGGTGTCTGGGGTGGCTCTAAGAGAAATATACCAAATAAAACAACCTAATGGACCCTCGTTGATAGCGGCAATTTCTGAAGGTGCAAATGAAAAATTTAATGCATAAATATCTACCTTTGATACTTTTCAGCGCAACAGGAATTGAAACTGTGAAAGTCTGGGAGAATCTGCAGGGCCTTTCGTTTCGCA
>NW_024836564.1:0-777 GCF_019175285.1 Sceloporus undulatus
GAGCCACCTCCAAAGCCCTCTATCCTCCATTGCTCTGCTCAGGTTCCCTTGATTCAGCCCCATAACCTCCCGAATTATGTCTAGCCATTTGGCATGCGGCCTTCTTCTCTTTCTACTCCCTTCTACCTTTCATAGCATTATTCTCCTTCTTAATTATTCATGCCTCCTCATGATGTGGCCAAAATACAACAGACTCAGTTTAGTCATTTTGGCTTCCGGGGAGATTTCAGGCTTGGTCTGTTCTCGGACCCATTTGTTTGTCTTTTTGACTGTCTGCGGTATCCTCGGCTTCTTCTCCAGCACCAGATCTCAAATGAATTCATGTTCTTCTCATCCACTTCCATTACTGTCCAGCTCTCACAGCCGTACATGGCAACAGGGGATACAATGGACTGGACATTAGTGCTCAGTTGTATATCTTTAGACTTTAGGACCTTCATGGCTACCCTTCCCATTCATAGTCTTGTTTCGATTTCTTGACTGCAGTTTCCCATTCAGATCAATGTTTGCTCCAAGATACAAGAAACCTTTTAACTTCCTCATTATTTAGGTTCGATTTATGTAGCTCTTCCCTAGACATTGTTTTTGTTTTCTTTATGTTCAGTAACAAGCCTGCCTTTGCCATTTCTTCCTTGACCTTCCTTAGTAATTGTTCCAAGTCCATGGTGTTTTCCGATAGTAGTATCGTATCGTCCATGTATCTTAAGACTGGTGATCTTCCTTCCTCTTATCTTCCCTCCTCCTTTTCAAACCAGCTCTTCATTTATTTTCTGCATG
>NW_024836564.1:877-1226 GCF_019175285.1 Sceloporus undulatus
GAGCCACCTCCAAAGCCCTCTATCCTCCATTGCTCTGCTCAGGTTCCCTTGATTCAGCCCCATAACCTCCCGAATTATGTCTAGCCATTTGGCATGCGGCCTTCTTCTCTTTCTACTCCCTTCTACCTTTCATAGCATTATTCTCCTTCTTAATTATTCATGCCTCCTCATGATGTGGCCAAAATACAACAGACTCAGTTTAGTCATTTTGGCTTCCGGGGAGATTTCAGGCTTGGTCTGTTCTCGGACCCATTTGTTTGTCTTTTTGACTGTCTGCGGTATCCTCGGCTTCTTCTCCAGCACCAGATCTCAAATGAATTCATGTTCTTCTCATCCACTTCCATTACTG
>NW_024836565.1:0-1226 GCF_019175285.1 Sceloporus undulatus
TCTCACAGAGGAACCAAATTTGGGGGTCCCCCATTGCCATCTTGAGGTACCCACCTTCCCTTTCCTGCCAAGGAAACCCAGAAGGAGCCCTTCTTCCTCCTAAGCAGCCAACAGTCAAAGCCACCAGCCTTCTAGAACCCTATTCAGGCTCCAAGCCAACCGCCAGCCTTTCCCAGAATTCCACGCTCTCCCTCCTCCCAGCGGAGGAGACCAGAGACGGAGCAATGGGTGCAAACTCCAGGAAAAGAGAGTTTATTTTCCTAAACTTGTAATTTCACTTGTCCCTTTATGAGGGAGAATGGGATATTATTATTATTATTATTATTATTATTATTAACAACAATTATGGTAATTAGCTTTTTGTTCCCAAAACCGCAGAGCCTTGTGAAATCTCAAAGACAACATTTTGTGTTATCACACGCAATTCCTTTCTTCTTCTTTTTAAACAAAGTTTATTGAGTTTAAAATAAAACATACATACATCTTTCTAAAAAACAACCGACAGTTACATTGAGAAGGTATATGATGTACCAATATCTGTATGCAGCCTTTTATCCTCAGAGGTTGAACAGTCAGTTCTTTGCCTTCTCCCATCTCATACCTTCTTCAGATCAGCTCCCCGCTCCTTCTATCTTTCTTACCTCACTCATCCAACTATCAACTTTCCCGTGTCTCTTCCTCCTCGTTCATACATACTCTAACCTTCTTCACTTACTTACTCTTCTCTCTTCTCTTTACGAATCTGCCTCTGAATCTACATCTTCTACACACTTTGCTAATCTATCAATTACTTCTTCTAACGTTCTGATCTTCCACACTAAAACACTTCCGCCTCCATTGATTTATAAAGCTTAGTCGTCTCTTTCAATCCACTTCTCTTCTGTCAGTTCAGTTGTCCATTTGAAGTATAAGTTCTTGAAGATGGTCTGTTTACTGATATGAAATTATACAAATGGATAAACTCTCCTGTAGGATCAAAGAAGGCTCCTGGGAGACTGTTCCTAAGGACTGGTGCAAAGTCTTAGACCACATTAAGAAGAAATGGGGTGATATAAGTATATGCTATTATCAGCTAGATCTTGAGATACTATGCTAGATGTTAAAGAGACAATTACTTTTCTCTATCTGAAACCATGCTGGAAGAAATCTATTGGTTTACTTTGTTGTTGGAATGGTTTACCCTTTACTATAATTCTGAATTTGGTGAAAATAGCTATTCTTCAAGA
>NW_024836566.1:0-1226 GCF_019175285.1 Sceloporus undulatus
AAATACTAACAGAAACTCTCATATTCTCATATAATGGGAATATATTTCCTGATATAAAGGTTTTAAAAAGAAGGCTTACAACCCTACCCTACTTTCCAGCTTTTCCCTACTTTGGTCTGCATCAGATTGCAAGATCCTTTTGGCCCTTCACAGAATTTATTGTACATTTCCCTGGATAGTTTTCCAAATGAAAATATTTTGGAGCATTTCAAATATACAGTATAAGCATGTTTCACCACTCTCTAAAGCAAACCTCTACACAACCCAAAAATACATGCTTTTTCCCATAGTCATTTACCTAATGTACTCATTTTTGGAACACTGTTCTGCTGCCCTAAACTTGGAAATATCTAGAACTCTGAATATGGCTTCTTTTCAGAAATGTATGCAGTTCTGCCAGGTATGAAATGGAAAACACACACACACAACCCGTAATGAATTGAAATGTACTTTTATCTCATTCCTTGTGGTTGGCAGAATTATAAATCAGATGAACATTTAGGTCTCCTTGTGGACTGTGTGGTTTAGGAGATTATCACATGGAAAAATGAGGCCGCGATAGACCTCAGCTACGCTTATCCGGCCGATTTTCAAAAACAGAAGTCTGCCATTTTTGAAGAGCCATGGGATAAGCATGACTGAGGTCCAGGATGCAGACCGTTGCACTCACCCAGCCATTGGTGTGTGCGATAAAACCCAGGTTCATCTTTAAAGTCTTGAGCATATTGCAGAAGCATTTCTCTATGCAATAATCTCCTTGGTCTCTCTGTCTGTTTGCCCAGCTAAGGGAGATTTCTATGCTCCTGACTTTTACACATGAAGAAAAAAAAATCCTGACAAATAAAAGGGGGGAGTTATGATGAATTGGGTAACCAAGGAGAACATCAAATGCAGTAGAGTTGTGGTTGTTCAGCAGTCATTGTTCCCTCTTTTGACCCAGACATTCTTCTCCATCATCCATCCTACTTCAGTTAGGGCAATGTTTGCAAAATCCTCTCCCAAATCAGGGGTCCTTGGTAGAGTGGTAAGGATCTATATCTATCAGACTCATTGTACTAAAGGATCCACAGAAAACAGCTACTATGCAGATATGAAGAGTTATTTCCAAGATTTAGTCTACTAGGACATAGAACACAGATGCCAGTGCCAAACAGGGATAAAGACAATTGGGAAATAGTATGGTGCAGGTACTAAAACAGATTCACATCACTTGAAAGTAAGAAGAC
>NW_024836567.1:0-1226 GCF_019175285.1 Sceloporus undulatus
AAGAGGTGATATGATAGCCCTGTTTAAATATTTGAAAGGATGCCACATTGAGGAGGGAGCAAGCCTGTTTTCTGCTGCTCCAGAGAACAAGACCCAGAACAATGGATGCAAGCTACAGGAAAAGAGATTCCACCTCAACATTAGGAAGAACTTCCTGACAGTAAGGGCTGTTCGACAGTGGAATGCACTCCCTCGGAGTGTAGTGGAGTCTCCTTCCTTGGAGACTCCACTACTAAGCAGAGGCTAGATGGCCATCTGTTGGGGATGCTTTGATTTGAATTTCCTGCATGGCAGGGGGTTGGACTGGATGGCCCTTGTGGTCTCTTCCAATTCTATGATTCTATGATTCTATCTCTTACGTTGTGTTTTTCGTGCATTATGGCAATTTGATTTATGAAGCACTGAGATCGCCAAAATACTGAGTCCTCGTAAGTCCTAGAGAGGGCCTGTAAGTAGCTTTGAAAGAATTAACTAATTAAATTAAAAGTTGCGCAGTATCAAGCCATAATGGAGGAAAAATATTCAAGCAAAACAGAAAGCATAAAGAGCTTGGGAAGAATCCCAGTTGCATGGCAGAACACACACAACTACACAAAGGTAAGATCTCCACATCCAAGCTGTTTTGAATCCCATTTTAGGAGAAAGGTTGGATATAAAACCAATAAAATAAAATTCTAATACTTCCCCAAAGCAAGCAATCTACCATGAGGTTTTGCATAGCTAAAAAGATCCTACTGTGAGAGTTCTAGTCCAACACAGCTGGAGAACACCAGGCTGAGGAAAAAGCTGATGTTGATGCCTGGCAAATGTATTCTGTGATGCTTACCTGCCAGATGTATTCCCACGCCCATTGCAGAACCACTTTTTGCTGGTGTTACAGTAGACCACACAAGCTGGATCATGGATGCCACAGTAGCTAAGGAGGAGAACATAAAGAGAAGTATGTTAAGTCAATTTTGCTTCAAGGCACAGGTAAGTAAGGGGACTTTCTCCTGGTCCTTTCCAACAAAAGTTGAGCCAGTAAAAGTCTACCACAGAAAACTGCTATGCCACTGCTTTAGATTCTTCTCTTCTTTACCGAGAACTGGCATGCAAGTGAATGCTACTTGAGGGCCTCCACACTGGGCACTACAGCATCTTAATGGTCTTCAGCAAAGCAGTGCTTTGGCAGAAGCCACTACATACCCAACTGTACTGCCTGTTGGAAATCCCAAACAAGGCCAAGG
>NW_024836568.1:0-1226 GCF_019175285.1 Sceloporus undulatus
CTCCAATGAGGTATTTATTATAGATAACGAAATATAAGTAAAAAGTAGGTCTTACAAGATATTAAGAATCTTGCAGGAACAATATTTGTAAGTATATAATATTCAATTCATACAAGCTATTAAAACAATAAATAGACCTAAGCGTCCAATTCTGAGACTAACTTCCAAGATCCGATCTTTAACTCTCTCTCGATCACCAACCGACACAATTCCCCCAACTGTCTCTTGGTCTCTCAGGCCTTATATCTCCTTCTCACGGAAGCTTCCAGAAGAACCTTCATCTTGCTCTCTGATTGGTCAAGTGAGCCTTCCTTAGCAGTGATGTCATTCTGCATTTGCATAAACCTCCCTTTACTGCCTGAAGGAGACCTCCATTGACTGGAGCCCAATCATTACACAAACACTTCAAGGGTTTCTGCCTAATGACGACTAAAGCACTTCTAAACTGCGTCCAAACCGCTCCTAGTCTCCTGGACACTCAGAAACGCCTCTCAAACGAAGCCGTAAGCGGTGTACTGTAAGCGGAGAGACAAGACGTGCGGCTTAAGGAAAGCTAGAGCGTCCGGCAACTGCGCCGTCTCTTTGCCTGGAGCCATTGCAGAGGAATTCCCATCCTTGGACAAAAATGGGGCAGAGGAGCCTGTCCTTGAGGATTTACTCATTGCTGAGAAGAAACAACATATTGAACAGCAACCATGCCCTCCAGACTTTGTGACCAAACCATGCCTTTCAACAGCCCATACTGTTCTCTCAGTGTATGAACTCTTAGACAAAAAACTGGTAATCAACTGAAGCGTCTTAAACTCCCCTTTAATAACTTTATTCCAAAAGCTACAGCTCTAAAAGAAAGCTTGGGTCAATCCAGCAGCACAGGACCCAGAAAGGAAGGAAAGCTGGGCTGCAAAGAGAACAGAATCTATGATCCTAGGAGCAGTTCAGCAGCTGTTTCCAAGGAGCTGGGAAAGGAAAACGCAAGGACTCTGCAAGCACACCAAGCCATGCTGCAAAAAGCAATGGCAGATGGAGTTTCTATAGAGCAATCAGACTTTCTGTGAGCCAACCTCTACATAGACACCCCTATAAGCAAAGCCCAATGTTTGTGAAGAATAATAATGCTTGTATTAAAACTATCCTCCTTGTTTCTGATCCCCTTTAAAACCCATGTTTCCCAGAATGAGAAGAGCTGTGTAATAAGAAAACCCTCTCAGAAAAGAAACACAAAAGAC
>NW_024836569.1:0-1226 GCF_019175285.1 Sceloporus undulatus
TCTTACTTTCAGTTAGACTCAAAGGTGCTACAAGATCTCTCTACATACTAATTCTAGAGACTAGCACGGCTATGGAGATTATCGCATTAGCTTCGCTGCTGGGTAGATCTGGGATGTAACTTACTGAAGGGTGATCACATTCACCCATCACCAGGTAGTATGCAGCCTGTATGCAACCAGGGTTTCTCTCGCAGCTTTTCGAGAACAGGATTTTACCGTTCTTGAAAAGATGTGGGACAAGCCCAGAGAAACCCGGGTTGCATACGGGCTGCATACTGCCCGGTGATGGGTGAATGCGATAAGATCCCCTTAAGAAAGTTACATCCCATCTTTTAATTCTACCACTTTGTGTAAAACATTTGCACTGATTGTTCTGCCATTTCCACACATCTCTGGCTATTCTGCCTCCTGTAAAATCCACTCAAACTCCTAAGAAAGTGACTCAGGACACATTGGCTGCCCATCCGCTTCCGGGCTCAATATAAGGCGTTGGTAATTACCTATAAAGCCCTAAATGGCTTGGGCCCAGGATTCCTGAAGGACCGTCTCTCCCCGTACATTCCGCCTCGCACCCTCAGAACGTCTGGGCAGCATTTACTGAAGGTACCTGGGGCTAGATTATCCTCCACCTCACGGAGGACATTTTCCACTGCTGCCCCAGTCCTTTGGAACACGCTGCCCACTGAGCTCCGCTTGACTACCACCCTGGCCCAATTCAGGAAGGACCTGAAAACCTTCCTGTTCCAACAGGCATTCCCCGATTAAAATCCTGTGGGCCTCCCTCCTCTTCCGTGGCCAAGAAGTTGGGCTATGGGGCTTTTTTTTGCCTGTTATTTTTATTGTTGCATGGATGGCTTTGATATATATGTATTTTAATGTTTTATGTATTGTTGTTTTAACCTTGTTGTAAGCCGCCCTGATCGCAGGAAGGAGCGGGATAGAAATAAACACTTTATTATTTATTATTTATTTATTTCACCTTATAAATATGCCCACTTGGGCACCTTAAATTTGATGTTTGTTAATCACACAAATCCATTTTTAGGAGGGGAAAATACCCAAATGCAGTTTGTCACACTTGTTAACATGGACAGTGAAGGGTTGTATAGGAGAGGCATCAGATTCAGTGGTGACACCAAACTGTGGAATACCCTCCCTGGAAATAGTTCCTTAAATCTAGCTGGCACTTGCTTGTGGTCGTTTCAGTCCTGGGCAAAGATCATTCA
>NW_024836570.1:0-1226 GCF_019175285.1 Sceloporus undulatus
CATGTATCATTGAAACACCATACCTCCACTGTGACTCGAAGCAGCTTTATTTGGGCTGTCTGTAACAGGCCACAGATGCCAAAATAAGAGCCATTCCATGGAAAAGAATCTTAGAATTTTCTGTTCAACATGTTTATTGGCTCCCTTTTAAACTGACATACGAGATTTACAACATGAGGTGGTGCAATTCTTCTAAAGTAACTGTACAAGGTTGTTGTAAAGATTACAGTGAAATAATACATAGGAACAACTCTGAATAATCCAGAGTGCTGAAAATGTTTTATAATTTTAATTTCACCTCTCTCCTCTTACTACCAGAGACAATTTTACATATTTTGCAAATAACTATTTATGGAAAGACATATGTAGAGGCCATCTGTGCCAAGAAGGTGATTACAGGAGTGTTCCCTGTATAGAATGAACATAATCTGAAATATATCATGATATACATATTATAGGCTGAAGCATTTTAAGTAGGTCTTTCAAGAATTATATACCATAAAGCAGTGAAGATTGTGTACAAATGTGTTATGCTCTCTCACTATTTATGCTTCTTGGTGCTGGGAAGAATTCAAATTGTAATGCAATCCTACTAATTGACTGTGCTCTTGTTTTGCAGTTATCTATTCCCTTGAAAAGTCAAGATGACCTTGACAAGGCAGTAGATCTTTTGGACCGAAGCTCACATGTGAAAAGCCTTAGAATATTGCTGCTATCTCAAGACAGAAACCATGTGAGTAAAATCACAGTGTTATGATGTTGACTGCAAATCTTTTCCAGTTATTAAGCAATACAGTGATTCCTAGATTAAGTATGAGGAACCTTTTTCAAACCAAAAACAAAATTGGCCACAACAATCATACCAACAGTGTGTGGGCCACATTCCAAAGTAGATAGTGCCACCACACTGTTAATATATGGCCTTTGATATGATTGCCCAGCCCCATTCAACACATACACTTATTTTTTCACTCTTACACACACTCATAGGCACATTGTAATCAAGTCTCATTGCAACTGATAAAAGATAGTGTTGGGCAAGCAGTGTTGGGTTAGCCCTTCTCTTTTTACCAGTGTATCCCAAATACCCCTCATGCAACAACTGGGCTTTTAAAGCTGCCTTTGACAGTCATTGAAACTTTTTAAACCCTATCTTCAGGGAGGAGAGGAAGAGGGGAAACCCCTATCATCAATTACTGGTCATTATAGAGGCAGCTGGAAAGCTG
>NW_024836571.1:0-1226 GCF_019175285.1 Sceloporus undulatus
GCGGGGCTCCCGGGGTTGTATCCCCCCAGAGTGGTGTAGATAGCGGGGGGCTCCGGTTGCCTCGCAGGGGGGCAACAAGGGTGCGGTTGTGCAGGTGAAAGTGGGGCCGGAGGCGGCGGCGGAGGCGGGACCCCCAAAAGCTGGTTCTGTTTATGTAGGTTTGCCAAGGCCTTGACGAATCCGTCTGCGAACCCTTCCTGCTCCTGGGTGACCTGGGCTGCGGAGGACGAAGAGGAAGGTGGAGGAGGAGCAGGGGCCCTGTATAAGAAGGCCCCCCCGGGAGCGTTGCCTGAGGGGGCGGTGGGGCTGGAGGGGATGAGGAGCTGCTCCAAGTCGGTGGCCGGGGGCAGCTTGAGGAGAGGGGGCTGGAGGACCACCCCCGAGGGGCCTCGCATCGAAGGGGCGGAGAAGGGGCCCTTCTTCCTCTCTGCCACCAGCTCCTCCTCGTCCTCCTCCTCTTCCTCCTCGGGGGCTCCTTCCACGAAGCCTGGGAGCTGGACGAAGCCCGGGAGCAGCTCCAGCCCTTCCTCGGGGTGGAAGAAAGGGGCCGCGGCTGCTTCCATCTTGACCGAGACCCGGGGGGGCTCCTCCAGGGCGACCCCCGACGCTGCCCCCTGCTGGGCTGCTCATGCCCACAAGGAAGGGGATAATGGCGTCGTCGGCGTCGTGGGAGTTATTCCCCGTCTCCCTCAGGGAAGCAACCGCAGCAGCAGCAGCAACCGCCGCCCTCCCGGCTCCTGACTGGAGGCATTTCTGAGGGGGGAACAACAACGAGACTCCTTCGCCGTCTTTCTCCCTCCGACTCTGAGGAGGAACTGATGTCAACACGCCTCGCTTCGCCTCAGCCGCTCCGCCTCTCCTGGCGCTGAGGCCACACTGCCCTCTAGGCTCAGGAAGGAGGGAGGCCTTGTTCCAATATTGTTAATATCGCTCTGGCTGACTCCTCCCGTTGCATTTTGGGGTTTGTAGTTCAGGGGGTTGGCGTTTAGAATGCTCAGCCACAGAGGTTCTAGACCTCAGTGGACTACAAGCCCCAGAATGCAACGGGAGGGCAGACAGAACAGTGAAAGTAGACTCTGAGAGAGTGCTGCTACAGCACTTTAATATTGCTTGGCCTGCCTCCTCGCGTTGCATTCTGGGGTTTGCAGTTCGAGAGATTGGCGTTTAGAATGCTCAGCCAAAGAGCTCTTAGGCCTTACTGGACTACAAGCCCCAGAATGCAACGC
>NW_024836572.1:0-1226 GCF_019175285.1 Sceloporus undulatus
AGTCCATGTGGTGTTAGGATCTTAGGCCTAGAGATCCACACACACACACCCTTTGTCCAAAATGTCTAAAGAAGTAGGAACTTCAGTACCAAACAAGGACAAATCAGAGAGGCTGTGATGTTTGTTTGACCATTAGTTGCTCTAGCTTCCCGGTTCCTGAAGCTTCTATGCAGGTTTGTGGTAATTTTGACATCCTATATATCTGTATTCAATCATATAACTAAGATGAATTCAAAGCCATGTTAGTCTGGGAAATCAATCTGCAAAGCGATCTTGTAGCACCTTTGAGATGAACTGGAAGAAAGAAGTTAGTAGCATGAGTTTTTTCAGACTTGAGCTTACTTCATCAGATGCATGTTTGGAGTGGAGAATCAGAGACAGACCTATCTAAGCCATTTGTGTGTGAACATGTTGATTTAAATTCAAAACCTTGTTAGTTTGGAGATGAGGTGACAAGTTCAGTTTTAATGATGGCCAATGGCCTTTGGGGGACAACGGCAGGAGGAAGGTTGTTGCAGAAAGTCAAGGACAGCAGATAACCATATGAATGATTATTGGAATGTAGCGTGTGAAATAGAGAGGAGGATGTGATGAACTGGTCAAGGGTGCCCTCATGAGAATGGTTTTAGATAGTGGTGAAATGTGTGGAGTGTGCATTCAAAGCACTGCATCACATCTAAATATCTTTAACACTTTTAGGAGCACAGTGACTTGCAGACCCTACCATATTAAACAACACATCACCTGTAATCATCTCCAGTCCTGTAATCTTATTTATGTGATTGAATGCAGGCATAGAGGATGACATCTGCAACATATAGGACAAAGAACACAAAGTCAAGATCTACTCAGCACAATTATGACTACAAAGATTTTTGGGCTTCCTCTACATAGGGTTGCCATACCTCAGGACCTCAGGACCGCCAGACCGGGACAAATGTAGGACAACGTTTTCAAATGTAGGACACTCCCCCCTCGGTCTCCTCAGAGGCCAAGAAGGAGGGCCACTTTTTTATGTAGGACACTTTTTTATTAAATGGAGGACGCCCGTGCCCCTTCCTACATAAAAAAGTGGCCCTCTTTCCTGGCCTCTGAGGAGACCAAGGCTTCCTTAAAAGCCAGGAAAGAGAGGGAGAGCCGGGTGCCATCGCCGCCGGCTTCCTTCTTCTTCCCTGGCCTTTAAGGAAGCTCCAGCCTCCTTCAAAGCCAGGAAAGAGAGGGAGAGC
>NW_024836573.1:0-1226 GCF_019175285.1 Sceloporus undulatus
GGTAGAATGATTTCCTGGGTCTGATGAAAAGATGAGTTTACCTTGGAAATAAAGGTAAGGTCAAGATGTAGTCTGATGGAATCTTCTCTGAAAATACAGAGCTCATCTTGGATAGACAAACCCCTTAGTTCTGAAACTCTCTTAGCAGAGGCAATGGCTGTGAGAAAAAGAAGCTTCCAGGTAAGGAATTTAATATCTGTCTTTTTTAGGGGCTTGAAGGGTACTTTGGTGAGCTGAGACCATGTGTAGGTCCCAGTTAGGATATCAATGAATGGTCAAAGGCTTTATCAACGTAGATGCTCTTAAAAACTGTTTATTGTAAGGGTGAGTGGAGATTTTTCGCACTGTCTTGGAGGTTAGATCTGATGTTATGGCAGACATCTGCCTCTTAAGAGTATTGGTCTTAGCCCCTTGTCAAGGCCCTCTTGAAGACAGAGAAGAGAACTCACTGCGACTGACTGAGGAGAGAAATCCTTGGAGGCACACCAACGTATGAATGCAGGGTAAGAATATTCATAAATCCATCTCGTGGACTGTCTTCTAGATTGAATGATTACATCTGTGATGTGAGGCAGCAGATCATCCTCTAATAATACGCAATGTTCATTCTCCACATGTGTGACCAGAATGAGTCTGGATGGTATACTTGACCATGAGAAAGTAGATTTGGACAAATGGGTAGCTTAATAGGGGTGAGGCAGGAACTAGACTGGGAACTACTGGGGAATGCTCCCTCTGGTACCTGAGTCCCCAAAGTTCTTCTTCCTGCCTATTGGAGTGAACAGAGGGAACCAACCTGATACAGGATGCCTCCCCTCCATCGCTGAAAAAAGGGGAGGTTCCTATTCACATGAAATCTCCACATGAGCCAGAACTCAGATTTTCCAGGCTCTTGCTCACTTGATGAACCATGCAAACAGGAATTTCTGCTCTTCAGATCTTCCACATGAGAAAACTGATGATAGAGGGGGCAGAGATGCACTCTTCCTTCTTCGTACTGACTGAAACCAGGTAAGTATCCTCTAAACAGGAACAGTATGATTTTTAAATCTAGATGTTAATATATTAAAATAGCTGATGGCCAAACACTCAGTGACTCTAGGTTACTTTGATGGATGAATTTTCCCCTTCATTTATCTCCATTTCCTACATGAGTGCACATAGTATTTTTTTTTAATTTTTGCTTTGTGCATTCAGAATATAGCAGAATCCATAAAGTAGCTTTT
>NW_024836574.1:0-533 GCF_019175285.1 Sceloporus undulatus
GATGAAATAATATTTTGCCCCCAACATCCCACAGCATCCCTTTGGGGCAGAGGAGGCCATTTTGCCACTGTTGAGTCCTCTCTGAGCAATGACAGGCCCAAGAGAGGTCTTTCCCCCAAGAAGACTCTCCAGAGCCTTGAAAGGATAGAAGAAGAGCCAAAAATGGTAGGAAACTTGCTCAGGGATGTGCTGAGTACCATTTGGGTGAGAAAAGCATTAATCTCCATGGCTTCTTACCAAAAAATCCTAGAATTGGCAGTTTATGATGGGGTGTTTAGACTCCTTAGAAACTTGAGATCAATAGTGTTTCACTGAAGTACAGATTCAAATATTCTATAGGATGTTGCTATCACAATTAAACTAGGCTTGAAAGGGATCTAGGACTCCTAGTAGACCGCAAGTTGAACATGGGCCAACAGTGTGATGAGGCAGCTAAAAAGGCCAATGTGATTCTAGGCTGCATCAATACAAGAATAGTTTCTAGATCAAGGGAAGTAATAGTGCCAATCTATTCTGCTTTGGTCAGGCCTCAC
>NW_024836574.1:633-1226 GCF_019175285.1 Sceloporus undulatus
TGTGTGATTCTAGGCTGCATCAATACAAGAATAGTTTCTAGATCAAGGGAAGTAATAGTGCCAATCTATTCTGCTTTGGTCAGGCCTCACTTGGAATAATCCTGTGTCCAGTTCTGAGTTCTCTTCTTTGGAGGTCTTTAAAGAGAGACTGGATGGCCATCTCTTGGGGGTGATTTGAATGTGTATTCCTGCATGGCAAAAAGTGGTTGAACTGGATGGCCCTTGTGGTCTATTCCAACTCAATGATTCTACAATTCTAGTGGAACCATAGCGACATGATAATAGAGTATGAAAGGGCCCTCAGTCTTTATAGAAAGAGCAATGGATTCAGGTTCCTTACCTACAGAAGCCACGTTCTCATAATTGTCCATCATTACATAATTGTACAAAAGTTTCTGTTTCTTCGTCAACAGATTCCATTCATCCTCAGAGAAATATATTGCCACATCTGCAAAGGTCACCTGAAATAGAAAATAGCCCTCATCCAGAGAGTGACTAATCAAAAGGGGAGGAAAACACATAGTGCATCCCAAATATTATTTCATCACTTCAGAATTCAGTCCAGGAAATAAACTTTAAATTCTGTCAGTAAG
>NW_024836575.1:0-1226 GCF_019175285.1 Sceloporus undulatus
TCTAGCATAATTTATTGTTGCCAGTAGGGAAGAAAAAAATTGTTGTACAAAAAACTGTCTCAATGAAAGTAAGACGTACACTTTCCTGTAAGTGTAAGTCTTGACTTTTCATTAGAAAATGTGCTCCTCACATGGAGGAGTCACATATCTGCAAGATTAATAGGGCATTTCTGAGAACCACAGACCCAAATCCTACTGGGGCAGTACTCTGACATAAACAGCATTACACAAGTGATTGTGAGTGATTCTGCATTGTACAAATAATGCAGTTTGACACCACTTTAAGAGCTGCAGCTCCATTCTATAGAATTCTATGTTTTGTAGTTTTAGAAGATCTTTCATCTTCCCTGTCAAAGATTACTGGTGCCTCACAAAACTACAAATCCCAGGTTCTGTAGGAGTAAACCACTGCCATGCTAGACGGACACTGTGTTTTCTCTGAGGTTCTGTAACTGAAGTCCCTATTGCACCCAGTCAATTAGGAGACAGACATACAACCCTATTTTTTATTTTTGACTTAATGAATATGGAGCTAGTTGACCATTGTGCAACAGGTGAACTCAAAGCTGTCATGTCCAAATAGCAATCAGCTTTGTAGTTTGGGATCCGGCAATGATATTAAAGGTAGCAACCTT
This sequence comes from Sceloporus undulatus, assembly GCF_019175285.1. Taxonomy (NCBI): domain Eukaryota; kingdom Metazoa; phylum Chordata; class Lepidosauria; order Squamata; family Phrynosomatidae; genus Sceloporus; species Sceloporus undulatus. Next base: position 636 of record NW_024836575.1, read on the forward strand.
AACATGCCTGCACACTCAGAAGGTGCACAGAATGTATTAATGTCATTTTCGTTTTGTTGGCATTAGCTACACCTTCCCTCTTCCTGTGGAGCTTTGAAAGCTTGCAACAAGTATATTGTGCATTTTGGTTGGCCAATAAAGGTATCACTGTGAAGTCGAAGGCTTTCATGGCCGGCATCCATAGTTTTTTGTGGGTTTTTAAAAATAAATATGCTTCAGTTTCAGTGTGTGGAGAATATAAAAGAGAACCACTGCAGTATAGTAGTCTAAGTGCTGGACTATGAATGTGAAGACCAGGGTTCAAATCCCCACATGGCCATGCAAACCCAGAGGAAGGCAAAGGCAAACCCCTTCTGAATGAATCTTGCCAAGAAAACCCTGTGATTGATTCATCTTAAGATACCAAAAGTCAGAAATGACTTGAAGGCACAGAACAAAGAACAATAGCCATAAAAAAGTCTCACAACCAAATAATAAAATGCACATCAGATTCAGAGGAACTCAACAAAAACAACTGTGAAAGGTGTTTACCTTCATATCTGCGAGGAATGTGTAGTGCTGGTAGGGACCTATGAACATAATACAAGTGCT
>NW_024836576.1:0-1226 GCF_019175285.1 Sceloporus undulatus
TAGCAAACCGTTCTGGGAACGGTTTCAAGAAAAAGGAATCGCTGTGCGGTAAAATGCCATTCTGATCACGTTCTGATCACGTTCTAGTTTGCTAATGCGGTAATATCCGTTCCAGGAACGTTCTCAGAACGCAGTGCGGTAATCTCCCAAATGTTGTCCACCTGGGTGCTAAACATCCGTTTCAAGACAAGTCTCTTAGGTTTTAAACACAAGAGACTATATTGGACTGAAAACAACAGCTATAAGGTTGTGGGTTCCCTTAATTCCCTAAGAAATTTGGTAATGGGAGCTTCTTAAGCCATCTCTGCATTAAGCAACTTTTCAACTTTGATTAATGCCCCGAGTACCATTTTAATTCCAAAACAACCCCCGTTCAAAAGCCTTGTTGCAGACCTAAAGGGTTTGATAGGGATTACCTAATGATAGCCAATAAGGCCAAGAAGCAACTGAGAGAGAGATGTATAATCACCACAGAAGGAAAATCTAAATGCCTTACCACATGAGTATTATGAAATTAAAAAGAAATACAGTTGTCCCTCAATTCACAGGGGATCTGTTCCAGGACCCCCATGAGATTTGAAATTTTGTGGATATTCAAGCCCCTTCCTCTCCCCCCATGCTTCTTTCCATCCTTTCCCTCCCGTCCCTCCTTACCTACTCTTTTCCGCCCTGCCTAGCTTTGCCTCCAGGGCTTGGAGGGGACCATTCTTCAGTCTGGGGGGGAGTGAGCCAGGGTGTGGGGGCCACCAGGGCCTGTAATCTGTGCCCCACCGGCCGGCCGCCATAGCGATTCCCTTTCTCAATGGGCGCATGTTTCAGAAAGGCAGCAAGTGGGGGGTACCCTCTGCTCCTTCTCTCTGCCCCATTGCTTTGGAGCCAGCTCAGCTGATCCAGCAGAAAGAGGAAGAAGGGAGGGAGCCCTCTGCCCCATTGCCTTAGAACTGGCTCAGCTGATCCAGCCCCAAGGCATTGGGGGTAAGACAGGGAGCAAGCGAGCAGACCCTCTGCCCCATTGCCTTGGTGTCGGCTCAGGTGGTCCAGCCCCAAGGCAATGGGGCAGAGAAAGGGAGCAAGCGGGGGGACCCTCTGTCCCATTGCCTTGGAGCTGGCTCAGATTTTCTGGCCCCAAGGCAATGGGGCAGAGAAAGGGAGCAAGCAGGGGATTCTTCGATCATGGGCTGCGGTTCCACGAGGAGGGACTTCTTGCAACGGACGGGTTGCATCTC
>NW_024836577.1:0-1226 GCF_019175285.1 Sceloporus undulatus
TTCAGCTCACAAGCTACTGACTACAGTCAAGGTGGAGAATCTGGCACGATACGTTAACGTGTTGCCTCACGTGCTGCGCAACAATAGCAACGTCAAAAGCGTTTTAACATGGAGTATCTGCTGTGTAGGGGAGCTGCAGTGAATCTATGCTAGGTCCAGGGGGCTCTGTTTGGTGCAGAGGGAGGAAGGGGATACCCATCTCTGCATTGGCCCAAAGGAGGCATATGTCACCTATGTATCTCACCAGCAGCATGCTGTTCTCTGTGTCTTTGAGTGGTGCAGGATTTCTTCACAAACCAAGCCTAACCCTAGTCTCTTTTCTCAGGAACTTCATCTTGGCCTACTTGTACACAGCTTTGGGCCATATTTTGCTGGAAAAGACCCAAGTGCAGGGCCACCAGGACACCTCCCCCTCCCCTTCCCACCTAATGGCCAACACAGAAGCCAAGCGGAGAGAGTTGGACTCCAAGAGAAAGAGGCTGTCGAAGTACAACAACTCTGTGGTGAGTTTCATTTGTGTCATTGGTGGACCAGCTCATGAAAGCAAATGGAGAACATATTGTCCCAGTTTGGCAGAGAAAGTCCTGGTTAATCCTCTGTCACCCCACTTTTTCAGGGGCTTTCAAAAATGTCCTGGTTTCTCTCTCCTCCTCCTACTTTCCCTCTTCCCCTCAGCTCTCTTGGGTTGCTGCAAAATGACTTCCAAGCATTTTGCACCCCATCAACTTAAATGGGGGGAGAGGAGAGGAGATAAGTTGCCAGGGTCTTCCCTTGCCAGGAGGCAGAGTCAAAAGCAAACTACTGTGCCCTTCCTAGCTTGTGTGATCTTCCTCATAAAGAACTTTGGCCATCCTCACCACCTTCTGGTGTTGCTTGTCCACATGTGTCTTGCTTTTCCTGTCTATGAAACGTTAGGAATATGGGAGACCATCTCTGGATCTAAATTGGGGGTGGGCCCAGTGGCCCTCAAGTCCAGTGTGCTCCCCAGAACTGTTTTTTAAAATGACATTTGCCTTTGAAATTTGGCAAGAAATGGCTAAATGCACCATAATTCTTTTGCGGCTAAATGGACTATATGTGTTGGGATAGTCAGTATCCTAATCCATCCTCAATATCCCAGCCATGGTTTAAATTTTAAAAATTTATTATATTTTATATTATATTGAAAGGATTCAAGACAATCTGATCTCAAAGGCAGTAGCTTTTTGCTTGCTAACAGAATTTAA
>NW_024836578.1:0-1226 GCF_019175285.1 Sceloporus undulatus
AGCTCTGACACCCATCTGGCGGAGGGAATGGCCGTGAGGAAGATGACCTTGAGGGAGAGGTGTTTGAGGAAGGCCTCCCAAAAGGACTTGATCGGCCCAATCGTCAGAGCCTTTATGACCGTGTTCACATCCCAAGATGGAAAACGATGTCTGGTGGGCAGGCCCTGTTGGAAAACTCCCCTCAACAGCCTCTTAACGTGAGGATGGCTGCCATTCTAGCTGCTCTCGTATAGAGCAGAAACGACGTGATGGCAGACACCTGCCTTATAACCATGTTGGGTCAAGTCCCTTCTTAATGTCATCTTGGATGGACTATAGCAGGTCAGCCACTGAAAATCTGAAGCAGTTGATGAGAACTTGCCTAAGCAGTGGATTATGTGATCAATCAGAATAGAACCTGATCTAATCTGGACCTATGGCAGCTTCTAGCCTATCACTGATCACCTTGTCAACTGGTTATAGCAATGAAGGTGATATTAGGGTGATTTCATTTGTAGTAATTAAGACTTACCACTCTGAAAGAGGAATGTTAATGTCTGGCCTCCAATTAAAATTTCAAAACAATGTGCAGTTCTTTACTGGAACATCTGTGAACCTGTGTAAAATAAGACTAATCCCATGGTTAGGCACAGAAGACACTGGATTAATCTTTATCTCGCAGACATTGGTGAGTCCATGCAGAAGCATAGATGCACTGTGTTAACAGGGCATGTGGTCAGAATTAAGTCTGATTTCTTTTGAGGATGAACTTATCTAGAGACTTCAAAAATCACCCCAACTCCATGTAGCAGACTATCATCAACCTGTATGAAGGCTGAGGGGTCTCCCGGCTAAATGAACTGCTGATTAAGGAGTCATGAAATGGGAACAGGGAGCTTGGCAAGGATAGCCCTCTGGTATCTAATTTCGAGGAGAGAATTTTCTCCACAAAAGGGATCTGTCAAAGGAACACAAACCTAAATTTAAAATAGTATAGTGGGCCCTCGATATGTACTGGAGTTGAATTTAGGACTTTGCATGGATACCAAATCCATGGAAGCTCAAGGCACATAAAATATAATCGCATAGTAAAATGGAGTCTCCTATATAAAATAGTAAAATCATAGTTTGCTGTGTTGTATTTTTGTTTTGTTTGTTTTTTGGAATATATATATATATATATATATATATATATATATATACAAGCTGTGGGCATATAGGTGGCTGGCGTAAGTCTCTATATGGAG
>NW_024836579.1:0-1226 GCF_019175285.1 Sceloporus undulatus
GTGCTAGCTAGTGCTGGGGAATGATCGTTAGGGAATGGAATGTTATGTTTAATTAGCTGAAGACATCTGTGCGGCTCGTCCAAGGTCAGGTTGGTTTCACAGGCTGATCTGGTCTGGGAAGCTGGAGGAAGGTGGGGTTAAAGTTGCCCACAGGAAAATTAGGTGGGGGCTGAGCGGTTTTAACTTTGTGTTTGGGGCTTGGCTGTTAGATTCTGCTGAAAAGTTTGTCTAGTCACATCCACTTGTATTTTCATTAAACTTCACTGCTTCCAAGCAAGTTGTTGTTGTGGAATTTTGGTGGAGGTTGCTGGGTCTTACAGCTGCCCTGGGATCCTTTGGGGCTGAAGAGAAAAGAATAAATACTCTAAATAAATAAGTATAGAAGCAACAATTCCCAAATTATTGTGTTATAGCATTAGGAATATAGCATGTACATTTCTGTACCGCTTATCAGTGCACTCAGCACTCCCTAATGGTTTACAATCTGTAAGCCAATTGCCCCCAACAAGCTGGCTATTCATTTGACTGACCTAGAAAAGGATGGAAGGCTGAGTGGACCTGGAGCCTTGCCTGGGATCGAACTCACAACCGTGGCTGCAGCACTGACCTTTAACCACTGCGCCACCAGTGCCCCAGGTTCTCCACCATCTTCTAGTCTAGACAATTCAACATACCTTTTACTTTCTCCTTGCATGGCTTATGTAGTATTTCACTGTTGTATGACCTTTAAGCCAAATAAACAGAGTACAATACTGCTGCAAACTTCATTTAATTACAAAATATAACACAGTTGGAATATCCTGAAGAAGCTGAATAAGGAAATCAGATTACATCGTACTGTTTACAGACTCGAGTCTGTCATTTTCACATCATCTACACGTTGTTAACTGCCCTTGAACTGGTCCCGAGGCCCCTGAGTCATGTTGACCCTGTGGATGAGACATCTCCAAGACCCCTGTCCTCCGTTGCTCTGCTTAGGTCCTGCAGATTCAGGTCCGATTACTGACTCTACCCATTGGGCATGTGGTTTTCCCTACCTTCTGTTTTTCCTAGTATCATTGTCCTTCCTAATGAGTCATGGCTTCTTGTGATGTGTCCAAAGTATGACAGCCTCAATTTAGCCATCTTGGCTTCCAGAGAGAGATCAGTCTTGATCTGCTTTAGAACCCATTAGTTTGGTTTTTTGGCTGTCCATGGGATCCTTAGCACTTTTCCCCACCATCGCA
>NW_024836580.1:0-1226 GCF_019175285.1 Sceloporus undulatus
CATCAAAGAACCCACACAGGGGAGAAACCATATAAATGCATGGAATGCGGAAAGAGCTTCAGTGACAGTGGAACTCTACGTAAACATCAAAGAACCCACACAGGGGAGAAACCATATAAATGCGTGGAATGTGGGAAGAGCTTCAACAGCAGTGGAACTCTATGTAAACATCAAAGAACCCACACAGGGGAGAAACCATATAAATGCATGGGATGTGGGAAGAGCTTCAGTCAGAGTGGACATCTACATCTACATCAAAGAACCCATACAGGGGAGAAACCATATAAATGCATGGAATGTGGGAAGAGTTTCAGTGACAGTGGAACTCTACGTAAACATCAACGAACACATACAGGTGAAAGACCATATAAATGCATGGAATGTGGGAAGAGCTTCAGTCTGAATGATAGGCTGCGTTCACATCAAAGAAGCCACATGGAGAAAACCTTATAAATGTATAAAATGCCAAAAGAGCTTTTCTGGGAAAAGATTAGAACGTGAAGGTTTTAAACTAGAATGGCTGACATATTATCAGATAAGGGGAAGAGAGAGGATATGAAGAGCTGACAGTATCGGTGTGTGTGTGTGTCATAATTTTAAAGTTTTTATGCACAGATGGTAGTCATTTGATAGGTAAAATGTATAAATTGCTACTTATGTTTGACAATGAAGAAGAGCAGGTATCATTAATTGGACTAAATTAATCGGGACTTAATATTCGAATTGATCAAAGGAGAAAGGTACAAGGAAAACCTGTACAGAATTATGTTTATACGGGCAAATTTCTTGTGCATAGATAGATAGATAGATAGATAGATAGATAGATAATGTTTATTTTTGTATAGCATATACCATTACAAAAAAAAGTAGTTCATATTAAAACATATAAATATAAAATATAAGCTACAATTACATTGTATAATGTACATTGCATTGCAGGGTTAAAATTGTCTTTTGAAAACAACAACAGCAACATGTAAGATGGGTCTAAAGAGGCATAATAAGGGGCCAGATACAATAAAGCTCTATAACATTGGTTTACAGAGCTGAGGATATGCAAGAATAGGGCTTCAAAACTATCCTGTGACGCAACCATTGTCTTTATAGAACTTCCTCCTTAACATTGAAGCTTTAAAGGGATAACAGGCTACTTTTTCAGAAATGCTTGTTTCAGTATCCCCTAATAATAGAGCGATCAGATATGAGTCAGAGTTGTTTGATACCAA
>NW_024836581.1:0-1226 GCF_019175285.1 Sceloporus undulatus
ATCCTGTTCAGAGAAGCCTTCCCAGGCATTGTATAATTGTCGCTTACCATCTGATGTTCTTTTAGTGCCTGTTTATCAAACCATTTCCTGTATTGCTATGTATTGTATATGTATTATCCTACTTGAGAGTATGTATTTTCCCTGGATGAAGATTAACCTTCCATTTTGAAGACAAACCCTCCCTCCAATCCATCTGCCTTGGTCCAGGCCTCGGAGGTAGAGAGAAACTGCTGGACCTCTTACCCTCTCCCTCCACCACTCCCTTCTCCTTCTGTGTCATGTCTTTTTAGATTGTAAGCCCGAGGGCAGGGAACCGTCTAACTAAAAAGATTGCATGTACTGCGCTGTGTAAATTTACAGCACTTCATAAATAAAGGTTAATAATAATAATTGTAGCACTTTTGGGAATGTGCAGTAACCAACTAACATGACTGGAAATTCAGAGTGTGGGTAATATCTGTATCTAGACACAGTTTTATATAGCATTGGCATTCTTTTACTAGATATGTGATTAATTTCCACTATACATTTTTAGTCATGGGGAGTGTCTTGCTGGGCTAATTTGTAAATAAAATAGTGCTTCAGTCTCACTGACAACTTGAGTTTCTGAGAAGGCACAAATAACTAGGTTGAAATTTCTGGAGCATGAAAGGTCAAGGAGCAAGAAAAGATCAGTTCTTGCATACAGATATTATTATCATTTGCTACATTAACATGTCTGAGCTGAAAATGACTGGGAAATACTGGCCTCCAAAACTGAACCTAGGTCATAGATCAGAAGCAGGGCAGTGCTAAGGTAGAGATGAGAGCAAAGGACTTGCATGCAGATGCAGCTGGCACAAGACTGGAAAGGTATTTTGACTTCAAACATGAATAGCGGTGGGAATCATGCCCTAACCAACATAGGAGATGGTGAAGAGAGCTGAAGGTTGCAGTCCAACAACATTTGGAGGGTTGCAGGCTTCCCAATCCTGTCTAGCAATCTCATCTAACAGACTCAGAATCCAACCAGAATATTTTCTTTTCCATTCCTTCCTGCAGGTAGGCCACTGAGCAGAAGCTCCCTCAAGAGTTAAAGACTATATTGTTTAGCGAAGCGTTCCCAGGGGTGAGCCTCTCTCTGCCCCAGGATGCCTCGTTTTAACTATCCATTAAGAAGCCAAGCCCTCTCTCCAGTCCATCTCCCTTGATATACTTTCTGACCTTGGGTTCTCAGACTCTGTTCT
>NW_024836582.1:0-1226 GCF_019175285.1 Sceloporus undulatus
CCATAAAAGTCAGTCTTTTTGTTCATCACAAAACAAATAGCAATAACTTTGCTAAACCTGAGGAGGGAACAGAGGTCATGCAAGACCGATCCCATAGGACTTGTGCAAGCATAAATTGAACAACATGTAAACAGTGTCAACTGTACAGGTGTAGTAAGCACAAACAACCTCAGTAGTGCAATCAGTGCAATCCTGAAACCAACACAGCCCTCCCGAAAGCTGCGTCTCGGATGGCCCTGGTGTCCAACCTATAATGTTTGATAAAAGTCAGAGGTTGGGACCAGACAGCAGCCTTACAGATCTCCTCCAATGGGACTCCCGATAGGAACGCGGAGGATGCTGCCATCGACCTTGTAGAATGGGACCGAACCCTGCCAGGGAGAGGCTTGCCTAACAGCTCATAGCAGAGGTGGATGGTACCAGCCACCCATTTGGACAGCCTCTGCGCTGACACCGGCAACCCTTTCTTCGGTTCCGAGTAGCATTGGAAAAGTCTCTCGGACCGACTGGAGGCAGCAGTTCTGTCCAGGTAAAAAGCCAGCGCTCTCCTGACATCAAGAGAGTGCAGGCGTCTCTCCTCATCCGAGGTCGGGTTGGATGCGAGGGTGGGTAACACAATGTCCTGGCACATGTGAAAGGTAGACACAACCTTCGGCAGGAAAGAAATGTCCGTGCGGAGGACCACCTTGTCTCTGTGGAACCTTAGGAACGGCTGGTCTCTCCGCAAAGCACAGAGTTCGCCCGCACGGCGGGCAGAGGTGATGGCCACAAGGAAAGCGGTTTTCCAAGTCACAAGTCTCAAGTCCGCTGTGGCCATCGGTTCAAAGGGCTTGGATTGGAGCGCGGACAGTACCGACTCCAAGTTCCAAGCCAGTGTCGGTACCGACACAGGAGGGTAAAGGTTGGCACAGCCCTTTAGGAACCCCTTCACCAAGGGGTCTTTGAAGAAAGAAACCCTCCCCCCGAACTGGTATTTGGCACAAATAGCCGACAAATAGCATTTGATGGATGAGAGGGACAGCCCTCCATCCAAAAGTGCCATCAAAAACTCCAGCACCACTGGAGTGGACACCTGTGCAGGAGACAAACCCCTTTGGTCCAGGAAGAGGCAAAATTTCTTCCACTTTAGGGCATAAGAGCGCTGGGTGGAAGGTTTCCTCGCGGCCAGGATCACCGTCGTCACTGCTTCCGGCAAGGCAGTTAGGGCCGAATCCTCCAGGCTACCA
>NW_024836583.1:0-1226 GCF_019175285.1 Sceloporus undulatus
CGCAGGCTGCAGCCTTTTGTTCTGTTGGTTGCTTCCATGACTCCAGGTTAATCAGCAGCTGGGTCTTCACTGTGTACAACAGAAGCTATATGAGCAAACCTGTAAAATGATTACAGAGTTTTCAGATTTTGCTCCAATGAGAAACATATCTGTTCCACTGTATTCATTAGTTGACATCCAGTTATCTGCTTTTGCACATCTGTTCCTTAAGGCCACAATGGGTCACAGACATGAGAAACATCAAATATAAAACAACCCTGCTCTGGCATGTTATAGAATATTCATGTGCCTTTCAGAACAAGCGAGTCTTATATTATTTATAATGACTTTCAAGTTTTGACATTGTTCAAAGAAAATGAAGTATTTGGGTATTATGATCAAGTTTATCACAGTCATTTCTTAAAATCTAAAAATATATAAATAAAAGCTTTGTAAGGTTTTAGGCAGAGAGGCTCATAATAAGTTCTTCTGGAGAGCCAAAATTAGAGGGATGCTGCTGGAAAGAAGCCAAATAAGATGATATGAAGGAATGACCCCATTCCTAGAATGAAGACGAACAGATCTCAGACTTGAAATGGTGACAGCAACCCTCTCTGAAATATCTGAACTCTAAATCCAGAGATGTGCACGTTTTTCAGAAGTTTCATTTTTTTAAAGAAAAAAACTATTCTTTGTCACAGGTTTCTGTTTGAGTGGGCTTTTATAAAAAGGTACTTCTCCATCGTTCACTCAAGCTGCAAGACCTCTCCATGATTATATGAAAACCTCTCTTTGACCTTTGAAACAGAATTGAACGTGTCTTAAGCAGCTCAAGATTTACAGATTTAGCCTTTTGCAACTTTTTAGTTATTTCACCCTTTTTGGAGAAGACCTTAGAAAGTTTTAATAGGGTTTTAAGTTCTTAAACAAAGCACAGGAAAAAATTCAAAGTGCTTCCTTTTTCTTTCTGTAGGCAGAAAGATGAATGATATCACCATCCCTTCCCACTAAAAAGAGCAGAGGTTTAGCCTTTATCCCCCAACTTACTTTATAACATTGAACTTAATGAAATAAGAACACTAAGAGTACTTGAAAAGATTCACACTGGAGTCGCCACCACTTTCCAGTTATAAATAAAATACCTTACAAAGCTTTTATTTTTATTTGGATGATATTGGAAAGTGGTGGTGACTACACAAATATAACAGGGAAAACCATGTTGGATTTAGAGTGTGTGTGTGTGTGTG
>NW_024836584.1:0-1226 GCF_019175285.1 Sceloporus undulatus
TATCTATATCTGGATATTTGCTTCTGTACTCTACTATGTTATTGTTGTGATGCATCTGGGAGCATCACCCTCAGATTGCGCTATATATTGGCTTGAGAACGCGATCGGAATTCATTGCCAAGAAGGACTGAGAGCCAGTGTGCTAATCCTTTTTGTCTGATTTATTTGCTCCAAGCAGCCATTGCATTCAATTTAGTTTCAGACCATTCTTCCCCCCAGGACACATTCTAAAGTGATTTAAACCCTCTTGGACACTGGGTTTCTGCCCCCAAGCAACAATTACAGTATATATATCTGCCCTGAATGGCTGTTCTTTGATTTCAGTCCAATTACTGACAGACAGTCTGAAGGTTTACATGGCTAAGCACCTCAATGCACTCGCCAACCCCACTTGTCGCATGAGCTCCTGACTTCTCTTCCCATTTCAAACCCTCAGCAATTGGAATCAAGATCCACCTAGGTAAAGTATTACCATCAAGAAAGTCTTACATCTCTTGACCACTCTCACCTGTTATCTAGTTCTTATGCATGTGTGTGAACACTTGTGTGTGTGTGTGTTTGTGTGTGTGTATTATGCTTTTCCCCTCAATAAAAAATAAAAAACGATTTAAAATGCCTTTGGAGTTCTCTGTGTTTTCAGGCCTGGTATAGTTAAGCTGAATCCCAAAGTCGCTCTTGCCCCAACCAAACTTTATATCTCCTTTCAGCTAAGTAACAAATTCCCCTAAAAGCATAGCACTTGCGGGTGTCCTCCCCAGACTCCAGCATTCTGGGTAACAAAGGGCCTCTGGAATCAACCATGGAACTGAGCAAGCTCAGGTAGGAAAAGAAACATTGCCACTCTTCTCTAAGCCATTGCAGGGCCAACAGAGGCATTTTACCCAAGAAGTCTCTCCAGAGTCTCAAAAGGCTTTAAGAGGGGCCAAAAAAGCCAGGAAACTTGGTCAGGGATGGGCTGAGGAGCATTTGGAGTCAAAAAGCATTTATCTCCATGGTTCCTTCCCAAAAAATCCTAGAACTGACAGTTTAGGATAGGATATTTAGAATCCTTAGAAAGTGGAGAGCAATAGTGACTCACTAAACTACAAATTCCAAGATTTCACAGAAAGCTGCTACGACAAACTATGTGTGAAAGGGATCTAGGAGTCCTGGTAGACCACAACTTGAACCTGGGTCAACAGTGTGATGCAGCAGCTAAAAAGGCCAATGTGATTCTAGGCTACATA
>NW_024836585.1:0-1226 GCF_019175285.1 Sceloporus undulatus
ATTATTATTATTATTATTATTATTATTATTATTATTATTATTCAGAAAATGAGGGGACATACCCTTTATATTCTTCACTAGAACTGAAGTTACTATTATTATTGTCATTATTATTATTATTCAGAAAATGGGGAGTATACCTATTGTTTGAATATCCTTCATATTCTTCACTAGAATTGAAGGTATTATTATTATAAATTATTATTATTATTACTATTATTATTCAGAAAATTGGGGACATACCTATTGCTTGAATATCCTTCATATTATTCACTGGAATTAAAGGTATTATTATTATTATTATTATTATTATTATTCAGAAAATGGGGGGACATACCCATTGTTTGAATACCCTTCATATTCTTCACTAGAGTTGAAGGTATTATTATTATTATTACTGTTATTCAGAAAATGTGGAAACATACCTATTATATTGAATACCCTTCATATTATTCACTGGAACGGGACATATTATTATTATTATTATTATTATTATTATTATTATTATTAAAATGGGAGGGCATATTTATTGTTTGAATACCCTTCATAGTATTCACTAAAACTGAAGGTATTATTATTTATTATTATTCAGAAAATAGAGGGACATACCCATTGTTTCATCTTCATGTTCTTCACTAGAGTTGAAGGTATTATTATTATTATTGCTATTATTAAGAAAATGGAGGAATTCCCAGTCCTAATACCTAATGTTTGAATACCTTAATATTATTCACTAGAACTGAAGGTGTTGTTGTTGTTATTATTATTATTATTATTATTACTATTATTCAGAAAATGGGGGGGGATTCCCAGTCAGAGAGCCAGTGTGACGTGAGTGGCTTCAGTGCTGGACTAGGATGCTAGAATACCATGGAAACCTAATGGGTGACCTTTGGCAAGTCACACTCTCTCAGCTTCAGAGGAAGGCTATGGCAAACCCTTTCTGAACAAAGGCTGCCAGAAACAAAACAAAACAAAACAAACCATGATAGCTTCTCCTTTGGGTCTCTCTAAGTCAGAAGGAAAGAAGGCACACAACAACAGCAACGAATCCCCAGTCAAAATAACACAAGAAGCCTTCTAGCTTTTTCCGATGCATTGATTGGGGGTTCTTCTCCCAGTTTGTTGGCCTATTATTATTATTATTATTGTTGTTGTTGTTGTTGTTGTTGTTGTTGTATTATTATTATTATTATTATTATTATTATTATTATTATTATTATTAT
>NW_024836586.1:0-1226 GCF_019175285.1 Sceloporus undulatus
TTACCCATACAGAGAGTTAGGTGGCAAACCAGGCTTGGAGCCCCAGCATGTCACAGTCACACCTGTGTGTCACACCTGTGTGTCACTGTCCGAAAAGAGATACCTGTGTAGGTGGAAAGAGGAAGGTGGAGAAGGCAAAGTCAGTGAGACCCCAGACTGTCCCCCTCCTGCCCTCTCTCACACTTTGCCTATTCGCCAAACAGGCCGAGGCTGTTAACGTGAAAGCCATCTCAAGCAGAAGTCCCCGAGTGGGCGCCCGACGCAGAAAAGGACACGGCGTTTTGAAGCAGTGGACTCTTCGGTCTCGCTCTGAATCAGTGCCACATCACTGGACGCCACTTTGTCAAAGGGAATTGCACCGGCAGCTTGGCACTGGAGGAGGGTGCAGCCAGCCAGCCCCACACCTGTCAGACCTCATAAGGAAGGGAGGAATGAGGGGGGTGTGAGGAGACGGTGGGAGCATCTTGCTGACCTCCTTTGCTGAGAAAGACACATGGACTTCGCTATAGCTTCAGGAACACAGGAGTCCTGTTTCCAGAGAGGTCAAGTCCCTGTTCCTAGAAAGGTCAAGTCACTGTTCCTTGAGAGGCCACATCCCCATTCCTAGAAAGGTCAAGTACTTGCTTCTTGACAGGTCAAGACCTTGTTCCTAAGAACATTAAGTCTCTCTTCCTGGAGAGGTCAGATCCCTGTTCCTAGAAAGGTCAAGTACCTGTTCTTAGAAACATCAAGTCTGTATTCTTAGAGAGTTCATGTTCCCATTCCTAGAGAGGTCAAGTCCGTATTCCTAGAAAGATCATGTCACTATTCCTAAAGAGGTCACATCACCATTCCTAGAAAGGTCAAGTCCTTACTTCTTGGCAGGTCAAGCCCTTGTTCCTAAGAATATAATACGTTTATTTTTTTATATCAAATCCCTGTTCCTAGAGAGGTCAAGTCCCTGTTCTTAGAAATGACTAGTCTGTATTCTTAGACAGGACAAGTCCCCATTCCTACAGAAGTCAAGTCCTATTCCTAGAAAGTCCCCATTCCTAAAGAAGACAAATCCCCATTACTAAAAGAATCATATCCCCATACCTAGAAAGGTCAAGTCACTGTTTCTAGAAACATCTAGTCTCTATTAAGTCCCAATCCTGGAAAGTCCGAGTCTTCATTCCTAGAGGAGTCACATTCCCATTCCTTAAGCAGAAAAACATGAAACCCACAGATATAGGATGGGGGACACC
>NW_024836587.1:0-1226 GCF_019175285.1 Sceloporus undulatus
TTGGTTTCTGCTGAGGTTAGTATTATTTCTTACAGTTAGAATTAACAAGTCGTTTAAGGTTTTAATTTCAGAAGAGAAAGAAAGAAAGAAATTAAGAAAGAAAGAAAGAAAGGAAGGAAGGAAGGAAGGAAGGAAGGAAGGAAGGGTAAATGGATAAGAGACAATACTTTGGTATTTAAGTCCTGAAAGGAAAATTTATGCAAGTAAGAGTTTAAAAACCAAAACTAGGGGGGAAATAGTAATGAGGAGGGAATGAGGAGAAGTACTAAAAGAGAATTAATCAAAATAGAGTAACAAAATTGGAAACAATCCAGTAGCTCCTTTTTATCTGATGAGAGTTGGTTCCAAGACCATCACCCCCCCCCCCCAAATTTGGATCTTGCCCATATTCCAGGCCCCTCTTGGTCTGGGATTCCCTGGCAGCAAAAGAGTGATTTTGGGCCTCCTTTGCTAGCCTTGCAGGGTCCTTTCTGGGGAGCAAGTGCCACCTCTTTGGGACGGATGCCAGTCCCTGTGCCAGTTTCTGGATGTTCGCGGGCGAAGGCAACTGAACAGTGAGTGACCCGCCGAGAAGTTGCCATGATTGGGCTTTGGATGCATTTGGGGACCTTGTTCTAATGCCTTCCTTTGCAGGGATTTCACATCAACAATTGTGCAGGAAATGTGTGACTTGAAATGCTGTTTTTGTGGTAAAATGCTCTTTGGAAATGTTGGGAGGGGGGCACTGAAGCCTTTAATGTCTTGGTCCACACGCCAGCAAGCCCCCTTTGCATTTGGTCCCTTATTCACTTTGATCTATGGGTGACCCTCTTTATTGCGTTGCTTTTGTGTTGTTTTGTGTTGAGGGGCGGGGGCTTCTCTGCTTTCCTGGTTTTGCAACAGTTGACCGTCAAAACAAGGCCTTCTCTCCATGATCAGTCAGAGAAGGTCTTTGGGGTTACTGGAGGGACTGGGGAGCACTGGGGTCTGGAGGCTGCTTTTCCCAGATCCGGAGGCAGTGTCTCAGATGCAAGAGGTTCAGGCTTCAAGGGACCCAAGAGCAGGTGAACCCTCTATTCTCTCTTTCCACCCAGGAATAACAAGGTAATGCTTTTGTATGTTGTGTGTCTTTGTGTATGGGGTGCTTCTCTCCTGTTCTGGCATTCTAGCAGCTCCTGTGAAGAATCCACACAACCGTTGTCAGAAATTGTGGCTTAATGATCAGGTAAGCCCTCTTTTCTATTTTT